>NW_027397067.1:64409133-64432242 GCF_003265705.2 Callorhinus ursinus | reverse complement strand
AGGAAGGAAGGAAGGAAGGAAGGAAGGAAGGAAGGAAGGAAGGAAGGCAGGCAGACAGCAATCTGAGATTTGATTGCAAACAATGTCCACTGTCTTTTAATGTCTTATGTTTCCTGTTGCATTTTTTGTCCCAGGGCAGGAGTACCAGATGTGCAGTGAGTCACAAGCAACGTGAGGTGACAGTTCCTCCTTGTCTGGAAATACTAAACACATTTCAAAGACACATTTTCAATTGTGCCAAGCCCATCTGAAACCACCCTTTTAAAAAATGACATCTTTTCTTCTTAAAAATTTTTTCCCCTTAGACTCAATGTACCTCAAACTGAGCTCTCTGGGTATTTGAAACCGAAAGTATTTTTTGAAAGCAATTCTGCAATTAATGAAAGAAAAGAATGATTTCAAATCTGGAAAAGTCAACCCAAATTACTCCAATATTTTATAGCCCTTTAAGTTCTTAGTTTTCTCTACTGTGTCTCTCCACGCATATTTCAGGATGCTTTTTCAGATGAGCACTAAGTACCCTTTTTAAAAAATTACTTTCATTTTTCTGATTATATACTCCATGGAGAACATTAAAGAAATGCTCAGATAAAAATGATTCATTTTCCCATTAGCTAGAAATAACTTCATTCTTATATATTTTCTTCACAGGTTTTAATGTAGCTGAAGTCATAAAACTCTTACATAATTTTCACCCTTATTGTTTTGCCCTTATGGTAATTTATATACCATAAAAATATTTTCGAAAACATTACTTTTATTATTAAGTTATGTTGGATTTTTAGGTAGTTTTAAATTTTTTTCAGGATTATAAATTTTATAATCATGTATTTCTGTACATTTCCAGGGCACAGTGTCACAGATAAGAAATTACTGTATCAAAGAATATATATTATGTCTATTTTGAGGTGTTTGATTCCTCTTTTGAAATAACCTTTTAAAAGATGGCAGAATTTACTTTCTCGTGTGCAATATTTAAGGATAATTGCTCTCACTACAATTTTAAGGGCATGGGCATTATTTGTTTTACCTTTCAAATCTGATGAACAAAATGGAATATCCTGATTATTCTACCTGGTAGTTTTGATGACCAGGATTGTTGAAATTTTATATTCATATTTCTCAATATCCACCAACTTGCATATGCACAAGGGTGTGTCCCTTATATGGTAATTTTATTTATCTTTCTGGGTCTGTCCCTAGGGTTTATATTTCTATGAATGTAATCACGATGTCTGATTTGGTTAAGAACTCCACCCTGGGTTTGAACTTAGGCTCAGATGTTCTAGAAAAATGCTTCACCAAGAATCAGATTTCCCAACACCACTCAATAGAACCAGATCTATTTAGGCTTCTCTGATCTCAGATAAGAGTAGCATTAATTCTGAATGTGTTCTAAAAAAGCTATCCTTGTGTTATATAAAACCACTGAAAGGGGCAGCCTGAGTTTATGAAGTAATTATTCCCCAAGGAGGTGGCAGCCAATGCCGAGCAAGAGGATGAGATCACGCTTATTTACTATCTGGCCTTTTGGATCAGCTCACTCTGTTCCTTTAAGGGGCAATAGAATAATGAACTGGAGCATCCTGAAAGACTTCATTTTATAACCATATGTCCTTGTGTTTATTACTAAGTATGAGATCAGAAGGCCATATGGACCGACTTGGGGATGGTATTTTAAGGAATTATTAAAATGATTCGTAGTAAGTGCAATGGATAAACACAGAGAGATGAAAACTGGGATCATTAATAATCTGGCAATGTTTTAGACAGAGCTACAGTTGACAGTACACATTGAAGAAGCAAAAAGTGTCTTAAAATCTCAAGAGACATGGTATCAGCAAATAAACAAATGACAATGACAAAAGATCCATGGCTTTCAACAGATTCCCCGAAAGAACACAGTTGTCCTAATTCAATACCATTAGACTAGAAAGAATAATTAGCATTGCCACCTCATCCCAGTGCTGGCCTAAAACCTCTACCCTACACTTGTAACACCTCATAAGCCAGGGTTGACAATGTCTAACCCTTTTCCAGTTGCAGAAACGCTGCTGGACCCTCCCCCCCAGAAAGGATTCTCACATTCCACCCACCCCCAACACAGGAGCAAGAGATTAAAACACAATAGACAATCTTTTCAACAACACTTTGGAGCTGTGTTCTGGACTGTTCTCTGACCTCCATCCCGACCGACCAAACCATTCTCAATGGTAAATTGATAGTAAATGGTAAATACTCAATTATTTATTTATTTATTATTATTTTTTCATCACATCAACAGTTCTTTATTTGACAAGTAAGGGCCTTTTCATAGCAGTCGAGGAAGAGGCAGCTTCCTAGTTACACACATATGAAAAAAAAAATCCCAGCAGTATTAAGAAGAATAATGAAAAAGTACCTACAGATCTTTCCTGTCTGCAGGTCATAGTCAAAGGCATCCACGGAGTAGAACAGGCTGTCAATGTAATAGAAGATTTTGTGGTCCAGGGACCAATGCAAACCAGTGGAGATGTCCACCTGGTCAAAATACTTTTCCACGTGGTGGTCAGGAAAGAGGGAGTACAGGGACCCCTGGTGCCGCTCCAGAACCGCGGGGGCTGTCTCCTCGGCCATGGTGCCAGCAAAGTAACTCCCAGAGGGATCCACCTTCCCATCATTGAACCGATTGTTTTTCTTGTCTTTATCTACTGTGGCCAGGGCTACTGCTGACTGATCTTCCCAGTTCAAAGCACAGAACTTTGTTCCAATGGTGGCGACATAGCCTCCTCCCTGGCAAAGGGCCACAGAGCTGATGGGGGCATCCACAGTCACTTGCTGCACGCGCTTGCTGAGCGAATCCCAACGGCAAACCTTTTTTGCAGGAATATCTACAAAGAGCAGCGAGTTGGACGCCTTCTCCCACACCGGAGACTCCCCACACCAGCAGTTCTCCCGCAAAACACGCTCAGTCTTAATGGAAGACATTGTCAACGGGGAGCTCTCTTGGTGTCGGTGACCCTCGGAGAGCCATTGTCATCATTTATTTTTATCACATAATACTTTCTATTAATTAGTATATATAATGCACTAAGCAATATGATAAGCATTTTTCAAAAAAGTATAAATATATCCTTATAACTCATAAAGTAGATTCTATTATAACAATTATTATTACTAGCTATCATTTATTGCATGCCTACTTTTTCCAGACAGTGAATTGAATGTGTTATAATAATACTTATAATTTTCTAAATAACTCTACATGATAGATATTAAAGTCATTTCATAAATAATGAAATTGAGATTCAAAGAGGTTAATTAAATTATATGTAAAGTACTTACTACAATGGTTGATGCCTAGAAAATGCCCAATAATAGCACCTACTTTATTAACATTATATATTTTATTATTGATATTAATTTTTATGTCTTAGGACATGTTTCCTTCCCTTGGAAGGTATATCATATACAAAAAAATTGATTGTATCTGTGTGCTCATTTTATTAATAATGCTAATATTATTAATGTTAATAATATATTTTTAAAAATTTTATTATGTTATGTTAATCACCATACATTACATCATTAGTTTGTGATGTAGTGTTCCATGATTCATTGTGTGCGTATAACACCCAGGGCTCCATTCAGTACGTGCCCTCCTTAATACCCATCACCAGGCCAACCCACCCCCCCACCCCCCTCCCCTCTAGAACCCTCAGTTTGTTTCCCAGAGTCCATAGTCTCTCATGGTTCATCTCCCCCTCCGATTTCCCCCGCTTCATTTTTCCCTTCCTGCTATCTTCTTTTTTTATAATATTAAATAATATCTTTAATAAATGATAGTAATAATACCAATACTATTACTATGTATTTGTAATATATTACACAGTACATTAATAATATCTACTATATTAATACTATATGGTATACTGAAAATACTACCACTGTTAACATTAGAAACTATAATAATATTAATACTATTAATAAAACAGCTTAGCTTTATTGAGCACCTACAGTGTGCCAAACAGTGAGCTAAGGCCTTGTTATGATGTACCTTAGTTTAACCTTAAAAAATTCTGTACAACAAATTCTTCTGTTACTTCTTGACTTTCAGATGAAGAAATCAAGGGTAAGAAAGATGAATTAAGTTGTCCAAAGTTGCACAACTTGTATAATGAGGACCAGAATCTGAGTTTAGTCTAATCTAACTTAAAAGCTCTAGTTCTTAATCACTGTGCATTTGAGAATTAAAAAGCATTTATAAATAATTTTGTATTTAAATCCTTATTCTACATATGAATAAATGATGAAGGAAATAAATTGCCCATGATCACACAGCATTTATTGGCCTAGCTGAAACTTGGTACTAATAGTCTTATTGTTTGCTTATTATGCACAGCCACTGTGCAAACATTATCTTATTTAAAACCCCAAAATTCATGTAAGTTAGGTTCCTGTATAATCCCCTTTTTACCTTAAAGGAAACTGAAATTCAGAGAGGTTAAGCTACTTGTCCAAGTCCAAGGCCACAAGAGAAGCTGGGGTCTGGACACAGGTAGCCAGGATCCTGATCCTTCGCCTTTAACCACTATTACCTTCCTGGGTCAGCCATCTCTCAATGCAGCACCCTTTCCAAGTCATCATGATGGTTTCTATTTCCTCCCCAGGAGTAATATTGTGTGTGCAGGAGCCCCATTAGACCAACTTACAAGAGCCAATTGTTAAATTTTCAGGATTTTTGTGAGCTAGTGGTCATAGTCATTATTAAAGGTAAAACATAGTCCAATTAAATAAATTATCCTAAAAATAATACCTTTATTTTGTAGTTTGTGATCCAGTTTATTTGTAATACTATTTATATTAATAATAAAAATTTAAAAATCTAATAATACCAAAAATATTACTACTATTAATACTATATACTTACTATGCTATATTACTATAGCATACTTACTATCACTACATTTCCAACTCCTGATTATTTTACTACATTTTACTATCACCTAGGCTCTTGAGATTATGTGTGTCCATTCTATCTGCATGTGGGAATATTATATAATGGTATGCTACCAAACATCTTTTTTTTTAAGATTTTATTTATTTATTTGACAGAGAGAGACACAGCGAAAGCAGGAACACAAGCAGGGGGAGTGGGAGAGGGAGAAGCAGGCTTCCCGCTGAGCAGGGAGCCCGATGCGGGGCTCGATCCCAGGACCCTGGGATCATGACCCCAGCCGAAGGCAGACGCTTAACGACTGAGCCACCCAGGCACCCCACTACCAAACATCATTTTTCAGCTCTGCCTTTAGTGATTTCATGTAGGTGGCTTGAAACTGGCCACGGTCAGACTATTTACACTACAGAAATGGGCAAACACTTCAAATAGGTGTATTTATTTCCCCCACATAGCCTATCATTAGACGTTTACCAGTAGCACTGCCAGAGGTCAAGAGTATTAAAAGCCACCAAAAATGTTTCCTAAGTAATTTAGGTTACATGAAGAAATCCCAAATTTATGTTACACTCATTCAAAAGGTATAATATGGAATTAACTGGATTAAGAGAAATTAATTAATTGTCTTGGTGGTACTAGTGATATACCCTGTGAGTACAGACACTTCAAAGTGACGGTTTCTAGAGAATTTTAGGGATATTCAAGCTAAGAGGCTTATACATATCTCCATGAAATCAGTCTCTCTACCTCTCTATCTCATCATGTAAGTAACTTAATATGAGACAAAGGGTGGAAGGAAGATAATATTCTAAATTTATATAATATACTACATTGTGGACCATCTGATCAATGCTTAGTTTCCAGTGGCAGACCCCACCTTGAAGAGGGACAAAATATAGTGAAAGAGAATGCTCAGCCCACAGGCCCGAGGAAAAATCCAGTCAAATGTGAGAGTTGTATTACCTAAGAGGTGCAAACCAGTGCATATGATCCCAGACTGCCTGGCTTAGTAGCGTGATGCTTGGCAATTTTGCTTCATGGGTCACCGGATCAACCTGGCTTTGGCCCCTGAGTAGATGAAAGATATTGGCAGCAGCAGATGATTTAATGCTCTGAGTGAGACGAAGCAGTCAGCTCAGCTCAGGTCTGCTCTGACTCTGTTTCTTCCCATAGCAGTAGGCAGTCATTAGCACCCTTGTTGACAGTTTTTGCAGAAAGGCCAAGATCATAGTACGCCCGGAGACTAAAATCACATCTCACCCTGGTGGTCCCTCCAGCACAGAGCTGGAGAGGTGAGAAATCTTGTTCTGCCATTTGGTCTCATTAGAGATCTTTAATTTCCAGTAATATGCTTCTTTCTCAAGGACCCTGGAGTCAAGAGTTCAAAGGAACACTAGAAGGAAACAAAAAATATTTGTAAAGTCTCTTTGCTCGGTCATTTTTCTTTCGCAACACTTCTAAGGACACAGTCTTAAGTCAAATTCTTTTGGGGACATTTTCGGTAGAGGAAAATTTTGAACAGCTGAGTTCTGTTTGAATTTGTAGGACTTATTTTGAAATCATGAAGTTGGAAAGACAATAAATTACAGTGTGGAATTTTAGAAGACCTCATAATGGTAGAAAATTAGAGCTGAGCAAAGTGACCTCTCCCTGCTATTTTAAATATTTAGATCTCTGGAGAAAAGACCAGGTGGTGTCACAGAATCAGAGACTGGAAACTGCAGAAGACAACAGTGCAAGGGGCTAGGAGGCATGCATCTTAGTCCCAACTCTGCCACTTACAACCATTATGAGCTTCAGAAAAATAGCCAAGATGAGCTGGATGGACTTCCATCTCTGACATCCCATGGTGCAGATTTTTCTTAAGCAGATAAAATATTTCTATACAAATTTTACCAGTGCAGTATCTACATGGGTTAATATGTGTAAAGCACTTGGCATGAGGTCTGGAATATAATAAGTGCTATGTAATTTTTTTGTTTTCATATTATTTTTGTTATTATTATTATTAAAAATGCTAAAGTACCCAGAACACATTATAAAGGAGTTTTAAGAAACTAAAACTCCAGCCCTGGTCTGGACACTTTTTTCCCATTAAAATATAAAAGATTGAAACGTCATACCTAATAGGTGATCATTTTCCAAACTGTGGTTCATGGAGAACGATAACCTTTCAAGATACTTCTCTGTTAAATCATTCCTTATATGAAAAGAAAATTGGGTAGATGCTGCCTTCATCTTCTTCTTAGAAAGTAGCCCTGCATATTAGTTTATTAAGGACTCAAAGCATTTTTGAGGAAAGAAATCTATTCAAATTGGCATAATTTAGCATTCCCAAACTTATCTGATGATAAAACCTCATTAGTGCATAATATTTACATAGCTCTCCCACTGAACCACACAGACCTTTTCCAACAGTAGAGGAATTGAGTCTTGGCCTCAGCATTTGAATATTCCCACCACCTTAGACAGGCACTTAGTAGGTGCCAGAAGCTGTGCTAAGGTATGTAGAGTAAGGATCTCAATTAATCCTTAAAACTCTGGAGGTCAGTGGTTTCATGACGTCTTTGCCTATAAGCAAGGGGAAGCTCAGAGGTGTTTAGTATCTCATATAAGATTATAAACCAGGATAGAACTATCAGTTTTCAGGACCTCTAAGACATTCTGAATGACTGCAAGTAAGTGAAAGAATGAGCAAATGCTTCCTGACTTGGGCGGGAGTGAGGGCTGAGCTTGGACTTTGTGTTCACTGAGGGAACTTTGATTCTCCCAAATGATCCCAGAAGGTGGAGCTAAGGAATTGAGACAAGGGAGGGGAAGCCGAGCTACAGAACCCCTTAGTCACAGCCGGAACCAGTTAGGGAGGGAGGGAGTTCTCCGTTTGCAGAGTATATATATTTAGAAACTGGAGATACCATCACTTTCCTACATTTCTTCCTGTCTTCACATATGTGTTCTATGTAAGTTTGCCCACAGAAGTATAGATTCCACTAGCTCTTAGCCAAAAGGCACTATATTATATTTAACTAATGGCACACTTGCTATAATAGGAATGCCACCCATATCAGAAAGTCTGGGTCCCACACTTTCGTGGTCTCAGCAGGTCAGGTCTTGCTGATATGGCCTTCTTCTTGCCACAGGTGTTGATAAGCTCTGCCTGCAACTCCTGGTTTGCATCCAGGCACAGAAAATTCTGTGGCAGTCATGTGGGGATGACAGCAGGACCTCAGCTCTGAAGTCACCGACAAGTTCCAATTGCTTAGCTGGAGTCAGGTGTATAGTTTTTATAGCATTGGAGACTGTTTATAATGACCAAAGGCCAATTACCCTTGGTAAATCCAATCACATAACATAGTTAATTTTCTAGTTGTTAACAACAAAGGAGAAAGTGGAAAGTTTACATGCTAGATTTCATTAGCAGATAAAGTTTGAGATTTCCAAATAATCCTCCAAATATGTCCATTTGTTACTGTGTAAGAAAGTAAATCCAGTTTCTCCAGATATTCTGATTGTTCAAGAGTAATCAGAAAAATACCCTCACTTGCAAATATATTGTCAATTATTTTAAATTTTGTAACAACTTCTTTCAGGGGAAGAAAGCCATTTGCTTCATCTGGCTCATCAGCTAACAGATGGCAACTTTTACTATATATGGTTTTCTTTATTTGTGTGTTTAGTCATGCAGAAAGAATCTTCTGTGGTCATTATAAGGTCTTAAGTAAAAGAACTCCATAAGTATTGTAAATGTTGAAATTGTGAGTCCTAGTAACTTGCAGGATCAAGACCTTAGCAGAACCAGTCAAGGAATACCACCTAAAGTTTTGTTTATAAAGCATATTTATTTATGTCTAGGCACATTAGATGTTACACTTGGCCAATATATTTAATATTTTACGTACTTCATCTGTACATTGGGAAACTCAGCCTGTAAGATACCTGAATATACTTTGATCTAGAATTATGTGCTATTTGAGATCTATACACTGATTAAAAGAAAAAAGATGTGGATTGCATGCTATGGGAGACAATTGTGTAAATTACCTCATGATGAGAATTTCTCCACCAAATACGGTTTTTGTAAAGTGTAAAAATATACGAAGGTCAATGGGTTCAATATAAGAAGACAACAAGTTTAACTGTTGTTTCTTATTCTTTACTTTTTTGAATATAGCAAGAATATATTTCTCTTTTGATTTTAGGCATTTGAATATTTTAGTTATATAAGTAATACTTGAATGAGGGAATCTAAAGCATCTAAAGTAAAATTATTAGTCTCCACAGAGAAAAGCCCACATCCTTGAAAGCCATTACTAAGAATTTTGTTTTAGTCCACAGTTTTTTTCCCCTTTGCTTATTCAAGTATATATGTACTTATGTAGGGATTGTTGATTTGTTATTCTTACAAATAAAGAATTGCATTAAATATTTTATCTTATAATTTCCTATATTCATTTTGCCTGACACCCTTCCTACATAAGTATGTATTGACTTCTATATACATTTGGTCTACTACATTGTTTTTGATAACTGCATAGTATGCCATAATTCAGATGATCTAAATTTATTCCCTAAATTGTTCCTGTTCCATAATTTGGAAGCACTAAATTTTTGGCCATCTTCCTATTTATAGAATTTATATTGTTTCTAACTTCTTAAAATCAAAAACATGCTGCAATTTTTTTTTAGAATTTGATAAACTGATTCTGAAGTCCATGTGGGAGAAAAATATTTAAGAATTGTCTGAGAGTCTTAAAACACAACAGTGGTGACATGGTGAGAGGATTTATTGTTTACTGAAACTTAATATCAAAGAACTGAATTCAAAAGCCAGAAAATAATCTACTTCCTGAGAAGAACTTAGTCAATGAAACAACTCACTTATAAGTCGGTGGGGAAGTTTTGGATTTACCAGCAATTGATATTAAGGTAAGCACTGGAAGAAAATAAATGAAGCCCCAATTGTGTGTCCCTAGACAAATACAAATTCAAAACAGAAGCTTCAATCAGAAAAATAAATGTATTAAAAAAAAGTAAGTTGTGAATGTACATAACTTCGAAGTAAAGGAAAGCTTGGTAAGGAAGATGGAAACAAAATATATAAAGGAAAAATAAAATACCAGATGAAATCATAAAATAATAAAACAACAAAAACAAAAAAAACTCCTCTGAATAATAGCAGGCAACTTAATCAAATTAAAAGAACAATTATAGGCTGAAAGAGAATATTTGCTACACACACAAAAATGGTTAATCTTGTTAAGATACAAGTAGTTCTTCAAATTAGCAAGAACACTGTATATAGCCCAAGGAGAATTGATATTCAGGTAAATGAAAACAAAAGCAACAATAAAATAAAACTTTTGGCCCTTCAGATTGGCAAAAATGTAAGATCGTGTTAGTGCCCAGTGTTCATGAGATTACAAGGAAAACAATACTTTCATATAGCATTTCTCAAGAGCAGTGATGAGTCTGGAAACTTCTGTAAATTTTGGAAAATAAATCTGGCTATATAACTGAAGCATACATATCATTGGATCTAACATCCCACTTCTGAGAAATTATTTCTCAGAAAATACTTACAAGTGTATAATGATTCTTTTCAAACAGGAATTTGGTTTATTGTCTCCTGGAAAAAATAAACAAGCATTCAAAAAACTAGGGTTCCTGCACACAACTATGATTTCCTTTTTCTCTGTACCAGAAAACCATGGGAGAAAAAAATGTCAACAAAGTGAGCCTTTTGCTCTTATTATTCAATAGAGATGCTAGTAAGAAAGAGGGGAAAAGCTAAGCAAATAAAAACGGTCATGAGAGGGACTTGGGCAGGAAGCTAAGGATTTGCAATGTAGCAAGGATCATTGACTGAGGCAGGTACTGAACAAATGAGTAAAATAATCCTGCCCCCCACTAGTTGCAAATTCATGGAGAAAGATAGACATGTGTACATATGAGGCAAGGTACTAACAAAATATTATAATGGATTAGTTGAAAGAGCAGTCACAGTACAAATATAAGCAAATCTCTGGGTCAAATTCTCAGCAGTTTAACTTCTTAGTTAATTCTTCAAGAGATACAACATAAGTCAATCCAATTTTAGCCCGACTATGTATAACCAGAAAAATAAACTCACAGTGCTCAACCACACAGCCTTTCAGGGATCCTATGTATTAATTCAATCTGTATGAGTTAAAGGGAAAAGATAATTAAACATATACATGTACACACACACACACACTTCAAGAAACCAAAATACCTAGTGACTATTGAACAAAGAAGCAGCACTAAATATAATGTAGTGTTTGTCTGAAAGGAGTTGATCAAATACGAGTAACTACTGTTATTCATGCATTTTGTTAGACATCAAGATAAAGAAATGAAGAGAGACATGGCACATTTTATCACAAGAGAATCAATACCTTTTATCATGACAGAGTTGTATCAAAATAGACTCAGATATCTACATCTGCTGATGTCTTTCAAAGGAGAAATGGGGAGCTGATTCAAGGGGTAAAGGTCTAAATCTGCCCCCTTATCTCTACTGTTATCCCTAATATGTCTGATTCAGCATTTATGTCCCCTAGACTCTTCTCAGAGATATAAGACAGGGTCCCTTTTTTTTTTGTCAAGAGGCCCACTTTCTACACTTTTCCTCAGTCTTTTACTGGTTTTACTGGTCACAAATAACAGGAACAAAATGTCTACTCTTTACTGAGTGTTTAAGGGGTCGAGGACTGTGCCAAGCATTTTATGTAAGTGAATTTCTCTCATTTTCACCACTGTGAGGTTTGTATTTTATGCATGTTATAGATTAAGGAAACCCAGAGACTCGAAGTTATTAATTGCCTGGGAAGGATCATACCACTATCACGTGGCAGAGATGGTCCTCAGATCCATGTGTGTTCAACTGCAAAGCTTATGACGTATTTCAGCATGTTGCTAGTCTACTGCCTCAAGACAGAATATAGACCACGATGATTTTACCTGCGTACACACTTCTCTACTTCATGACATCTTGGCTTTTTTTTTTTTCCTCCCCCTTATGACCAGGTCTATAGATTAGGGTTAGTTTGCATGACTATTTAACTCAGGAGCTAATGAACTAAATATTCTCCACTGCTCTTGGCTTTTTTAGAGGATCTAATGTCAAAAATGCTATTCTAGGTTCAGGAAGGTAAAATAAAAATGAAAATATTTAGAAGTTGGTAAATTACAGGTCCTTTGTTAAAGGAAGATTTGATTTGTCTATTTCTGCCAAAGAAAGACTGAAGACACACAATGCCTCACTGGTTTTGATGTCTATTGATGGATTTCTCTTGAGAAGTTCAGATAATCTCTGATATTTATATAGTGGCAATCATATCCCTGGCACTTAGCAATAGCCAGAGAGAGATTAGATAAAAGACCCTTAAGAGATTAGTGTAATATAACCCAGACTTTGATGCATCTGTTCTCTGTTGGCCTTCGAAATCAGGCCCCACATCCCATTTTTCATAGTAAATGCAAGGTATAATTTTAGGATCCTATACTATGATTATTTTTTCTAATAAGTTGCTCTTAATACTATTGTCTTTGTGCCTGGATCTTCCTTGACATAAAATTAAACATTTAATTCTATTTTATTTTATTAATTCAATATCATAATGCGAAGGCTCTTTAACTATGTACCAAACTATTGAGAAGGACCTCTATCTTAGCCATTTACTTAAAGAAAAAAGAAAAAGATTAATTAATTTCATCTCCTTATCCTCCGACTCTATCCACATTTTTCCAGAACACTCCATTTCTCTTCAACCCACTTCGTTTCTCTTCAATCCACAGTAATTGGGGCAAAAGGGATGGTTGGTGATTGGCTGAAAGTGTTGGGATAAAAAGCAAGTGCTCTCCCACTCCTTCACACACCCATTAACACACATGCACACAGGCCTTTTTGGTCAGTATATGTTCCCTAAGGTTCAAAGCATCTCATGAAAATACCCACGCATTTTCTTAACCACTACCACCCTTCCTGGTATCGAAAGAAACGCACTCCTTCCATAGGTTTTTCTTACAAAAATACTTTAATATATGTATATGTAATTATGTAATTATATATATATATATAAAATCAGTTTACAACAAGTTTCTCCTATATAATATTTTTAGTTTTATGTCCAGTTCATTATAATCTCAATCCATGTAGTACTTCCTAGCTGAAACAATGTCTTTGATGAAAGATTTGACATGAGTTTTGGCATCCAGTAATATAATCATAACTTTCAATAGTCCTATTTTTTGACTTGGCCTACCTCTTTATTTTCATTGTAACTATTATTAACTAATATTAGTCCAAAAAAAGTAAAGTTACTAAGAGGAATGTGAAATCACTAGAAGATTATTCTGAAAATTCTTTTTTTCTTCTTTTGACAAAGAAAGAAGGCAAGAAGCTAAACTGCCTCCTCCGAGGTTTGAACTCAGGACCCTCAGATTATGAGACTAACACACTGCTTACTGCGCGAGGAGGTTAGCTAGAAGCTCCTTTATCTGTGTACGTCCCCCTGCTGACGCACAAACAGACAATATCAGCATTTTCCTTCAAAGACTGAAAACCGGTAACACTAGAATCATCAAGTTTCTTTTATTGTCTTTGAAGTACATTTCAGTGATGGCTCAAATTATCATTCAAAATCAAAGTTGTTTTAATTATGTACATACAGCTTTCTAGTGTGGAGATGCAATACACCAAGGGAAAGTTAACCACTGTTTTTATGTGACCTTTCTCTTATATTCAGCTTTTTGTTCTTAAAGATCCAGGAAAGGACTGAGACCATAGTGGGAACATTTTTAGAAGAGGATGGGTTGCAAAATGTTCACTGTCCTGATATTTAATATTACTTAACTGTAAAGAATATAGTTCCATTTTGTTCCTTATCCAGAGTCAAATGATTAACATTCTCTTGAAGACTTGCTAACATGGTCTTGGTTGAACAACAATGCCATGCCAGGCAGATTACCTAAGGTAATTTCTGCAGCCTTCTAAACCTACTAGTAGTTTAGGATGATTTTTCCCTGTACATTTTCTCTGCTTTCCTTACTGCCTAGTTAGATGAAAAGAGAGACTAAGGTGTTTCCTGTCCTAGCAGGTAGAAGAATAAGTAGGTGCAAATCAAGGAACCTGGAACAAAGAAATTCAGACTGGCAGACCTGAGTTGAATGAGGGAGGGAGATTCTTTTTAACTTCTCTGCGGGGCCATATGTGTGTTAGATGGAATCTCAATGTGAAGTTAACTTCATGGATGAAGGACACTGATTTAAAAGAGACTATATATTATTTAATTTTCGTACTTACGTATCCTCAAGATTCTTATTTTACTTTACAAAATAGGGACCAATGATTTGCCTTTTAACCCACAGCTCCCTGAATTGTCATTTTGGAGTTGCCAGTTTCATATTGTCCCATGGTATAGTCTCAGCATTGCTTTTTTAAGAGTTCTGAATTTAAAGTTAATTTGGCAGTAAGTTGTCCTATCAAAACCAATGCTGTCCAGAGGGCAGGGACTATTTTGTTTTCGGGAAGAAAAAAAGAAGTGTATAACCATATCATTTTATAGAATTCATACCCGCTCTGGAATGCCAAAAACAAAACACCAGGAATGGATCAAAGAGAAGAAAAAGAGGTTCCGTACAGGAACATGCCTGAGGATAGACACCCTACCAGGCAGAAGGTGTGTTCAGGTGCTTTCGTATTCTGGAAAATAACTGATTTAGTAGACTATTGTGTTATGGATAGAAATCCCAACCATGACACCATCAAGTATTTCTGTTGTTTGTTGGAAGGCCCTGGCAAAGTTGATTGGTCAAGTTGCTCAGGTTTTGTCTACTGAACTAGAGTGGAAGCTCCTGTAGGTCAGGAATTATAGTAATCGTTTTTTTCTGTGTGTCTCTTTTAGAAGCTACTTAAAAGATGCTCTCTGCTTCACAGACCTGTAAAATGGCCCTGCCCAGATCTGCCCTCGCTCAAGTCCCTAGACACACTCCTGATTGGGGGCAGAGGGCAAATTGGACATCAAAGAGTTGCCAAAGGCTTTTCTGCTGTGCAAGCCTGAGGAGCTCTTGGTTCTTTGATCTCTGCTTCCATCCCCTCCCCCACCCTGCCCCCACATGTACCTCAGGGTCGATCTCCCTTGGCCCCACCCTGTGTCTCTGCTATCCTCAGCGTCTCTCACAGAAGACCCCTGACATCCTGGTCTACATTAAGGAGCAAAATTCAACAAGAGCGCAAACAATCAACCTTCTAATCCAGACAAGCTGCTATTCTTGGCCTTCGGCTCCCTTATCCGAATAGAGAAAATATTTGGTGAAATCTTTCCAATCTCAGGAAAAAATCAGAAGCCTTCCCCCCCCCCTTCATTTAATATAGAACCCAGATTCTATTGCTAGTGCTATCTTTGGCTCACCTGCAAAAGAACCAAGAGTGAACAATTCTGGGGAACCCAATCTGAAGTTTGTATGCCTCCACCTGTGTAATTCTTGAAAATCAAATTTCAAAAATTAAATGTCAGTCAGTTGTCAATGAATCTGTCCTGAAAGTGCAGCATTTCATTAACTGCAACGTAGAAGCAAATGATGCTTTCTTTTGAGAACAAAGTGATAAGTGTATAGTCAAAAAGTACCCTAAATGTCAGAATCTCTAACACACACTGCAATAAGAACAGTTGAAAATAAACTTCACTTCCATCAAGAAAGGTTAGGTTCAATATGAAATATTGTCTTGAATGTATGAGATGTTTTAGAATCTACTTTAATGAAAGAGAATAGATAATCACTAGCTTTGATGTTATAGATTTCAAAAGCCCAGAGGAAGAGAACTAACCCTCAATACCTTCTGGGGACTCCACTCTGTATGGGAAGGTCAGTTGGGTCCTGGAATCAGCAGATGGTATCCACACTGGATTGATCCCTTAAGTCAAGGCTACCATATCACATCACTCAAGTCTGTTTTGCTAAATAGTAGTTGAATAACCTCATCATCAATACGCTTCTCCAAAGGTTGGGCACTGATTAGCTTAATTTTTATTCAACTGATATGCACTTCTACGTACCAAGTTCTATGGTAGGTGTAAGGAGTAATAGAGCAAAACTGAAACATTTACTACCAAATTGTATTTACAACTGCAGTTGCATCCTGTGGTTTTTTTCTATTATTATATGAGAATTAAAAGTTTCGTAGAAGGCTCATCATGTCGGACAATCAGTTCTTCCTCCTAAGGAGAAACTGAAAAGTTTTCAATGGAGCTTTAAATACCCAGGCATGACTTCTAAGCAGGGAGATGTTTCAAATCAGATAAAACAGTAGAGTATATTCATCTCTAACTGAGTGCAAAGCTCTCTCCTTTGACCCTTCATAACGATTCTGGCACCTTTCAGCCATTAGATGTAGATGTTGCCCAGAGTTCTACCTTTGGTCTTCAGATAGAGGATAGAGAGATGTTCTTTCTTCTTATCCACCCATAACCCATCTATTGTCACATCAAAGAAAATGGCTCAGACCTCAACATGTACCTCTTTTATGTCCAGTTTGTCCCTCAAATAGCACCTCAGCCCAATGCCTACCCTCACTACCCTGTTTAAAATGACAACTATTCCTTGCCGCTGCACAAATCCCATTACCATTGCTCTATTTCTTCATACCTTTTAAATATACCAAATAATCCAATGATTGCTTATTTTTCATATTCTACTTTCTCCCTACCTGATAAACAATGTAAGCTCAAGGAGAGCAGGGATTTTGTCTGGTTTGTGTCTGGTGTATAGCAAATGTCTTAGAAAAATTCCTGGCACACAGTAGTCCCTCAAAAATATTCTTTGAATATATGAACAAAGCAACTCCAACTCCCGAATCAACTATTTTTAAGTGTCTTACTTTTTTATTAGGTTCAAACTTTGAGTTCCACGTCTGACTCCTTTTACATTTTTCCCCATTAGCTCTTGTGAGTCAACAGGTGTTGACCGTGCTTCATTGATGATGACTCTCATGTCCTTCTCTTGAATTTTATTCCCACGGCCTCATTGAAATTCTCAGTTTTGCTTTCCTGTTTGAACACAACAGCCTTCTAACTGGTTTCCTTTACTCCAGTCTTTCCCTTTTATACCTCATTTTATACAGTGCTGCCTTCCTAAACATAGCCTTACTATGTGATAGCTGATCATGATTCCTTTATCAAATACTTATCAAGAGCAAATATGTGCCAGGCAAGGACTGAAAAGACAGAATGTATCTTCATTTGTAGAGTTTATTTTCCTAGTTCATTACACTTCAGGAACTCCTCATAGTCTATGAAGTAAGGTCTGGCTATTATGTTGACTTGAAAACTCTCCACATTGATCTCATCAAACCTTCCCATCTTCATTCCCATTTTACAACCCTCTATGTAGTCATGCACTAGTCAAATCATAACATATATGAGCAATTTTGCTCCAGATCTCTGAGTTCACACTGGTTCCTTCCTGTGTAATAAACTCTGATTCCCTCTATCCTATAAGAATCCTACACATGAAGTCTTCTCTGATCAATTTGGAAATTATTTTTCTCTATTTTTCTTCTTGCCCATTTCTGCCCTTTAAAAAAATACATATTATATAGTACTTTGTAAGCTATTTGTTAGTCTACATGTCTTACCTACCACAATAGATTAGAACCTCCCTGAGGTCAGAGAACCTGCCTCAATTTCTTGAACTTCCCACAGAACTTGGTGCTCTGCCTTGTGCTTAGGCACTCAATGTTTATTGAATAGAAGAAACATAAGATATCTTTTATTTCTTCCAACCTATGTTATACTGAATTTAAACTCAATATTAGTGATAACTATTCACCTTCAAGCAAATATTGCAATATCCCTATCCAGGTATCCTGACAGAAATTCTGTTAGATTAAAAATCCAAGTTTGTAAGTCAAAAGATTTCAGCTTAATTCTGGCTTTATCACTTCTTGTGTACTTTCAAAAAAAGATTTATTTATTTATTTGAGAGCAAGAGCGTGCAAGTGGTGGGGAGGGGCAGAGAAAGAGAATCTTAAGCAGATCCCCCAGGTAGTGTGGAGCCCCATGACATGGAGCTTGATCCCATGACCCTGAGATCGTGACCTGAGCCAAAATCAAGAGTCAGATATTTAACCAACTGGGCCACCCAGGTGCTCCACTTATGGTATACTTTGAACGGTTATTTTTTTCCTCTGTGTGCCCCATTTTCCTCCTTAGTAAAGATGGGCAAAAATTAATACCAATCTCCCAGAGTCATTTAATATTTAATGAGATTAATGAATATATGACAATTAGCACAACATCTGACATTTATTTAATGATAGCTATTATTATTACTGCACAAATAGTGTCAAGGTCATCTCTTTACTCCTCACCTTCCTCCTTCCTCCAGAGTTGTTACTCCTGATTCCATGATTATGTCATGCTCTATCCTATCCTTTCCTGCTTCCTTTCCCCCCCAAACAAATAACCCTCCTTTTGTTCCTATTCCAGACATATGCTTCTAGTAGAAGCCAGCTCAAACTTACCTTCTTCATGGAACCATCTTGGTTTCTTTAGTTGATATTGATATTGAGTTTACTCCTCTGTGAACTATCAGAAAATTTAGGAGGAAATACCATATACCCATTCCTTCTATATACACTCTGTTATGAGGTACTTATTTTGGCAAATTTATTTTTGTCTCCTCAAATTCATTACATGATATTTGATAGGAAGGCAATATGTATATTTTTATATAAACATATATAATATGAATATAATTTATATTATTTATATATTATCTTTTATATAAATAATATATATCTTGAATTCTCCATGATATCTAGCACCTTTCTTTATAGTCATAGCAGGAAGTATGCATGAGACTTAGGAGCATGAGATGTTAATTACAAAGAGCTGGGTTTAAATACTGTGATTTAAAAAAAAATAAGCAATCTTGAACAACCTATGTAATCTTTTTGAGACTCACATGTTTTCATATGGACAATGGAATAATAATGCTTACATTGCTGGATAGATGCTATGATTGAAGTAGAAGATACATGTAAGTATTTAACACAATGTCTGAAACCCAGTAGACATTTCATAAATAGAGGTTGTGATCATCACTGTTATTACTATTGTCAGTTAATTAATTCCTAAACTGGCATGAAGCAGAGATTAATCCATCATACCACAAAACCCATTTTCACTGAAACTGAATTTGTTGTATGCTATATTTTAAATATCCTTAGATACATATTTACTTATTTCCCTCTCTTAATTTTTTTCAGCAAGTCCATGAGGTTTTCTATTTGCTTTGTAATGAAAATAAAAGCAAAAATTGAGGGGAAAAAAGAAACTTGTTATCTTGTGTCTGGCTTTAATTTAAAAATCATTTTGTCGAACTGGAAGTGTTCAGAAGGACAAAGCAATTTTTTCCCATCATTAGGGTGCAGTATCTGTCCTGAAAAATGAAACCTTTTAAACGAGCATTTCCCCAAACTCCCTAAAGTTCATTATTGGTTTAGAATCTTTTTGCTATGTTGACTAAGAACCTTTGAGACAGGACTTAGAAACTCTTAAATGCCCAGATCTTATGTGGAACGATAATAACATCTTAGCCTCTAAAATGCCACAATGGTGGTTTTTCACTGTTGAATTGAATGACTGCTAAGATGATGTCTACTTGCCTTGTAAATGTCTGAAACAGAACAAACAGGATATGGAAGAAAGAAACTGGTGTCTTCAATTGTCATGGGTTGGCTCATCTGTAAGGCAGTAATGAATTTGCTCTGTTCAAAAATTCTGAATTTCACACTTACATCCCTGGCTGCTTCATCACAGAGGGCACAAGAAATGCTTTGCAGGGCTGGAAAACTGGAGCGAGACCAATTCAAATAGCCCCCAGTAAGGACCCTGTGATTCCCAACTTTTAAATAATAAGACAGAAAGTGTCAGCCAAACAGGGACAGAGCTTCACATAGCTCTTGACTGACAAGTGTAAAGTGTCCTGATTTGAGATATATTCTAAATTATGTCATATTTTTTTTCATGTCATTCTATTGGTCACAAACTTTAAAAGTGATCTTGAGTGTTAATTTCTTAATTCTTCTATAACTCATTCAAAAAATGGCTTGGATCCTTTTGCATATCAGATAGCTAGGTAAAATGTTACCAGAATACCTCTACAATTACACTTGTATCATGAAAACATTTCTGATCATGATTAATTAAGAAGAGCTTGGGGGACCTGGGTGGCTCAGTCAATTGAGTGTCTGACTCTTGGTTTCAGCTTAGGTCATAATCTCAGGGTCGTGAGATCAAGCCCCAAGTTGGGCTCCATGTTCAGGGCAGAGCCTGCTTGAGAGTCTTTACCTCTGCCCCTCCCCCCTATTTCAAATAAATGAATGAATAAAATCTTAAAAAAATAATAAGAGCTTGAATTGAAATCTATCTCAATCTTCTACTAGGTACATTATCATGACCAATGTATTTGCCCTATGTAGGTTCTATTTTCCTTTTGGTTGGTGAGCCCTCAAATCAATAACATTACAAGGCAGCATTACATCGAGGGCTGTTATAAAAGACAATAGAACCAAGATGGATTTGCTTATGCTAAGCCCCATGTCACTAAACCAAGACTTAACTTAATTATAATTTCAGCTCTCCCATAAATGGAACCTTAAACCAGTCAGTGAGGAATCGCCTGATCAGCATCATTCGGCAATTTGCCTAATAGACCCTGTATTCCCTAAAGGAAGGTAACTGTAATAACCAACCCACTTCTTTGCCTACTATAATTTCCTTATTCCCACTCCCTTCTGCCACTCATTTTGTATAGCTCCTTGCAGCTCCTTTCTATCTGCTAGATTGGATGCTGCTCAATTTGAATCAATTTTGTTCAACTAAACTCTTAAAATTTTCAATGTGCCTCAATTTATCTTGTAACAGGGCTAAATGAAAAATCTAAGAGATACAAGAATTAAGGTGAAAGATGGAATCCTGTCAGCTGGTGCACTCTGAGAAGGTTTCAAAAAGAGGGCATAATTTGAGTTGGGCTTGAAGAGATGGATATAAATATATTTGGTCATTGGAAAGGAAAAGGCAGGACTTTCTATTAGAAGTGATAATGTTGCTCAGTTGACACTGATTCAGGCTGGCTAACCACGTGAATTCAAGTAAGAGATTGGAAAGGCACTTGAAACTTTGAAGAATAGGACAAAAGTAGTAGAGTTTTATTCATGAAGAACATAGATTTTGAATTCAGATATATCTCAATTTGAATCCTGGCTTTGCCAATTTCCAGACACTGGAATCTGTAAATTTATTTGGCCAATATGGATCTCAGTTTCTCAAACTGTAGTGTAAAAATAATAATAACTTTCAAGAATGCTGATGGAATTAGAAAAGATAAAGACTTTTTTTTTAGCACATTACATGCTAGATATACTAGTTATTTAATAGGGACCCTCCACTAGTCCGCCCTCCAGATCCATTACCGACCTTTCTCTGCCTTGTTCTGTGACCTGAAGGCTGACTTCTGTAGACAGCATCACCTGACTCCTGGTTGGGCTTGGCTAATGGAAGGCACTGGCGGGAGATTTGAAAATGGGAAGAGGTACAAGCCATGGTGTGTTTTTCTCTGCTCAGGCAGTGACTGTGTCCTTTCATGACAACAGCTCATGTAGGTCAGGTGCTTCTCCATGGCTCCAGATATCACCAGGCTCTCATAACATAATTTCTTTCCCTTCTCAGGCAACTTCTTTTGATGTTAGTCTCCAGTTGCTCCAACATTCCTCATTATTTCCCTAATGTTGTCCAGACTTTAAAAGAAGTCCTTTCATTAAAGTCTCTTGTTCTGTTTCTTACTGGAACTCTGAAATATACTGGATATGTCTTAGTTCCATTCTTATTATTTTAATAGCAGTGGAAGCCACAAGCCACCATGAACACAGAATGATAGGAGCCATGCTTTAGGATATTTAAAGCTGGTATATAGGATAGACTCTGAGGAAGGAAGAAGAGGGAGACCAAAAATAATTTTAATATAAGAAATAGAGTTCTAGCTGATCATTTTTGAAGGTCAGAGAAAGCATGGTGAGATACTGCAATTTATAAGAAGCATGTATGTATGGTCATTCAGATGATCAAATTATATTTCTTGTACGTATTTGGTTTTCATCCACAGTTCCTGGCTCACAGCTCCCTTGAAATTTCCTGAGTGATAAGAGAAATGGGAACATCTTTTGTTATACTATTTGGTCTCGGTTCCTGCAGACACTTCAGGGCCAGAAAGGTGAAATGGGTGTCTTGTTATTCAAAACCAACCCTCTCCACCATAATTGGGTTTATGTTAACAAAGATGACTTTCGGAAAGCACCTAACTGATGGGGACTGGTTGCCAGGGGGACCAACCAGGAAGAGAGGGTTGAAACTTTCTGTCCCACCTCCTTATTTCTGGAAATGGGAGAAGGGCTAGAGGTTGAATCAACCACCAACAGCCATTGAGTTAATCAATCATGCCTGTGTAATGAAACCTCCATAAAAACCCAAAAAAGGAAGGGGTTTGGAGACCCTTCATGTTGGGGAAACAGAATGCTTCCACATGCCGCCATGCTTGGCCCCAGGCCCACAAGGACAGAAGTTCCTTTGTTCTGGACCCTGTGCTATGTATCTCTTCATCTAGTTGTTGACTCACATCCATTAATATCCATCGTATTGATTAGGTCTCTGGCAGTTAGTACTGCCTCTTGTTCTTTTTTTTGAGGTGAGTTTTTCTGTTTTGTCATTTTGTCCAGAAAAGAATAGATGAATGAGAGAACAAAATGCTAAAAGGGTAACAACGACCCCAGAAAAATATACACTAAATAAATCAGAAGAGACCCGAGACCAGGGGGGAAAGGAAAAAGAAAAAAAAAAAAAGAATATGATCAGGTTGGTGAATACAACAGAGCCACACACTAGATTTTGGGTGTATTTTGGTCTGTTAGAAGAAACTGCCTCCCAAAATTTTAAGGAAAGAAAAACTTATATATATACAAAAAATAAAGGTAAGTATGATGAGGAGATGGAATATGACTGTAAAGGTGAAAATTAAAAAAGATTTTAAAAAAGGAATTGATAAGATAAGAAGTTGGTTGAAAAAAGAAAGAAGAAAAATTAAAAAAAAAAAAA
>NW_027397067.1:64386346-64409033 GCF_003265705.2 Callorhinus ursinus | reverse complement strand
GTATATTTTGGTCTGTTAGAAGAAACTGTATCCCACAATTTTAAAGAAAGAAAAACTTATATATATACATATTTATTTTTTGTATATATATATATATATATATATATATATATATATACAAAACATAAGGTTAAATACAATGAAGGGATAGAATATGACCGTATAATTGAAAATTAAAAAAGATTTTTAAAAAAGAATTGATAAGGTAAGATGGTTGAAAAAGGAAAGAAAAATTCAAAAGAAACAAAGAAATAGAAAACGAAAATTAAAAAAATTAACTTTGAAAGACCAAAGAATCATGGGGAAAAAGCCATGAATTCTATGTGCAGTGTTCCCCTAGTGCTGGAGTTTTACAGTTCTCATTGATTGGTAAACTTGGTCTTGGCTGGATGTTCTTGCTGATTTTCTGGGGGAGGGGCCTGTGGCAGTGATTTTCAAATGTCTTTGCCGGAGGTGGAATTGCACTGCCCTTGCCAGGGGCCAGGCTAAGTAATCTGCTCAGGTTTGCTCTCGGGAGCTTCTGTTCCCTGAAACTTTCTGTACAGCTTTAGAGGATGAGAATGAAAATGGCAGCTACCCTACAACCCAGCAATTGCACTACTGGGTATTTACCCCAAAGATACAAATGTAGGGATCCGAAGGGGCACATGCACCCCAATGCTTATAGCAGCAATGTCCACAATAGCCAAACTATGGAAAGAGGCTAGATGTCCATCAACAGATGAATGGATAAAGAAGATGTGGTATATATACACAATGGAATATTATGCAGCCATCAAAAAAATGAAATCTTGCCATTTTCAACGGCGTGGATGGAACTAGAGGGTATTATGCTAAGTGAAATAAGTCAATCAGAGAAAGGCAATTATCATATGATCTCACTGATATGTGGAATTTGAGAAACAAGGCAGAGGATCATAGGAGAAGGGAGGGAAAAATGAAACAAGATGAAACCAGAGAGGGAAACAAAACATAAGAGACTCTTAATCTCAGGAAACCAACTGAGGGTTGCTGGGGTTGAGGGGGGTAGGAGGGATGGGGTGGCCGGGTGATGGACACTGGGGAGGGTATGTGCTATGGTGAGCACTATAAATTGTGTTAAGACTGATGAATCACAGACCTATACCCCTGAAACAAATAGTACATTATATCTTAATAAAAAGGGGAAAAAAAGGGCAAAATAGAAAAAAATATATATCCTTTGTAATAAATCAGTAATCTAGTGAATAAATTAGTTTCTTGAGTAATGTGAGTCATTCTAAGAAATTAATCAAATCTAAGGAGGGGGTCATTGGAACTTCCAATTTGTGGCTGGTCTAACAGAAACACAGGAAAAAGCCTGGGCTCATGATTGGAGTTCAGGGTGGACAGCAGTTGAAGGACTGAGACCTTTACCTTTAGTGGGATCTGATGTTATTTCTGATTAGACAGTGTCAGAACTTAGCTGAATTAAATCGAATTCTCAAACACCTTACTGGTGTATGAGAATTGCCTATTGATGTGAAGAAGTCTACACACACACACACACACACACACACACACACACATACACACAGTTGGAAATGGGTCCAATAACCTAAAACAGGTGGTAACCACAAAAACACAGAATAAGTGATGAGTGGTCATCATTGCCAAACACAGTGAGCAGTGAGGGGAAAGAACCCACAATGAACTCAAAGATGACCTTTAGGTCTATGAGCTTTTTCACCAAATGTCTGACTTTTACCCAGGCATTTACTAATTAAATCAAACCTAAAGAGTTTTTAACTACTCATCAGAATTTCAATTTGTGCCAGTAAAGCGAATAGATCATAGTCTTCAGTGTCTTTTATTACTTGAGTAGAACCAAGGGAGAAAGAAGGAAACTAGAAAACTAAGGACAGTCTGGTAAGCTTGGAAAACATCCAGCGATTACAAGGCTGATTAATAATCCGAGGCATAATCCCAACTCCTGGTATCCAAACACCTATTAAATTCTCATTCTCATATTAACAATTTTATGAAGTATGTTGTGTATTTGTATATGTATTTAAGCCTTCAAAATGACCCTAGGATTTATAATTCTTTTCACCATTGTTAAAGGGGAGAAACAAAGGATAATGAAAGTTAAGTTGTGTGTTTATATGTGTATAATGTGTATATGTGTGTGAGAGTGTATTTTATGTTCTTTCATATATTTGTGTGTGTGTATATATATATTTCTATTTTTTTCTTCTGATTATAAAAGCTTGGCTCAAAGCAGAAAATTTTGAAGCCACAGGAAAGCACGAAGAAAAAAGATTAAAGTCAGCCATAATCTCACTCTGAATAGTTTGGCAAATTTTTCTGCATTCTTGTGTCCAGAGAAATATGCAACTCAGGCAATATATATACACATAGACACGCACATATATTTTAATATATTTGCATACATACATATATTCACATACATGTATACACATATCATATGCATATATTCACATAGTTAAAATTATACTGTGACAAAAATTTTGTCATCCTTTTTTACTATTATTAACTATCATACCCCAAGTCATTCTCTCTTTTTTTTAGTCTACAAATTTTATTCTGTGCTAGGTATTGACTTTGGCACTGACTTGATTCTAACCACACAGGCCAGATTGGTAGATCTGAGAACTGGAAATATACTTATGATCATAAATCCCATATTCTTTCTCATATATTGCAAGTGCTTTTATCTGATGTCTTTCATTCCCACTCCTTAAACTAGTACAGACTTAATGCCAATATGTTGAACTGTGGGCTTGTTGTTGACCAGAGATGTCTCCACATTATTTAACATTTGGTAATGGTTATTATGGACCCCTCCCCGACCCCACGCACCCTACCATACTAAATATCTGATTGTCATTAATTACAAACTTTGGAGAACTTCTATCGCTTTTCCCAACAGCTTGCTACTATTTAGCCTTCACCTGGAGGCTCATGCCTATCTACTTATGAAGCAGTTGCAAGAGAAAAGAAAAAGCAGGTTTGGGGGGGCATCTGTGGTTTTTCCCCTTCCGACTGTTTGCTGCTTAGGATAGACCTTCCCAGATTTCATATCCAGTGACAAAGTAGTCAGATGTGGCTGGGGACATTGAACATGAGATCTGGGACCAGCTCATGCCTACTGCCTCAAGTTCAACTAATAATTTTTTTTCTCTTCTTTGGCATTTAGACTCCGGTTCTTCTTCCAAAGGCATTATTATAGGAATACATAGTAATACAGTTAGGTTTTCTTATATAATTACAATTACATGTTTCTAATAGGCACAGAGAAGGGTGAGTACTTGCACTGCTGGGAAGGCTGGAGAAGGATGGGAGAACAGGGGAAAGGAGGCTTTAAATAAAGATGAGAGAGTAGATGATCAAACGCTAGGTAGCTGTGTCATGTCAACATCATTTCTTTCAAACAAGATAAGACATTTAAAGCCCAGCACCTGGAAAAGAGTAAGTATAGGGTAAGAGTCATCTATAAATTCTCTCTAACCAATAGCTGTTTCTACAAATGTGAACCCATTTTTGTTGTATCAACATAGCACAACGTTAGACAAAATGTAAAACTTTGAAAAAGAATATTGTTCATAATCACACCACCTGAAATTTAAAAATGATTACCATTTGTTCACCTTCCCCTTTATTATTTACTTTTTAAAAAAATATGCATTCACTTTTGCATAACCTAAAAAAAGGTAGATGTGTAATGTTCCCATCCTCTTAAATGCCAATTTTAAGTCACAAATATTGACGACTATGGCGGGTACAGGTGACTGGGCCAGTTAATGACATACCTTAGGATCCAAAATGCACCCTAAGGGACCACAGAATGGCATGCACTGGGCAGAGAATATGACAGACCTGTTGTTTATTTAACTTCCCCATAAGAACATCAGGTTATAGATGTGTGTCTAAGACTAAGAATATCTCCCCACATTCTAAAACTATCCCTGCCCATGGACCCTCTCCTCATACACAGAACCAAAATAGGAGTAAAGAAGCCTTTCACCTGAGTTGAATCTTGAGCCTAGGTGGAATTGTGAAGACTTGGCAAGGAAGGAGTAGATCTAAAATGTAGTGTCACAGCTTCATTTTAGACAAAATATTCACATAGTTTTCTTTTTGCAGCAAATGTGCTTAGCAATCCTTGTAAAAGCATGTAAATAAATTTGACTAAGGTTAAGAATAGGGTAAATTTGCTTTGATTATTAGATGACTGGAGTCTTTGGTTATTTATATATCATTTAAAAATAGGCATTGGCATATTTCTCAATGGTACCATATAGCATAATGGCTAACTGCATTCTAATATATATTCTGCCTTTTGTATGCTTTGTGACTTTAGGCAAGTTGCTTAACCTCATTGTGCTTGGGTTTGTTGATCTGTAAAATGGAATAATAATATTACCTAGTTCGTAGGAAGGTGTGGATTAACAAAAGTAACACATGTATTATAAATACATTATATTTATAGAAAGAGAGAGAATATATTGATGTGTGGATACATACATGTATATAAAACTTGAACAGTGTATGGTACAAGGTCGGCACTATATAAATATTAGGATATATTTTATTGCCATTTTTATAATTATTGTTCCCCTCTTTTAGCAATGGCCATTCATCCTTTTTATCCTGTGAACAATAAAATAAATGAAATTCTCAGTACCATCCATGAGTTCTCCAGTGATTTTCAGCATCAGTTCCCGTTTTTACAATGGGTCTGACCCCTTTACAAGCTTGTTTTATCCATATCCCCAATTTCAGTGTGACAGTCCCTTGGTTACCAAATAGCTTTAGACCCTGTCTTCTTCCTGGCTGGCAGAAAGCCCATACTGATTGCATAGCTATTCTCCCTTGTGCTCAGAGAGAGTACCTCTCCCTTCCTAAGAGTTGAATAGAATCATGATCATTCTAATTCAGTCATGGTTCATTCAGTTGATTAGATTTATAATTGGCTTGGTGAACGCCATGTGGCCCAACTCTGGCCAGTGAAAACTAAGGAGAAGCCTTGTGGCAGGGGAGAGGGAGAGGGGTGAAGGGTGTAGGGGTATGGGGAGGAGAAGTCTTAAAGACTTTCCTCCATAATGAAAAGGAGTTGTGGGAGACAATGTTTCTCTTCTACATTGTCTTCTGCTGTGAGGCCTAGAACTTATATAATACAGAAGTTTTCTTTTTTTCAAGTTTGTCTCCTCCGCTCTACTAGAAGGTCTATGAAACCAGGAAGGATATTCATCTTGGTAACACCACCTTACATTCCCCTACCATAATCCCAAATCTAGTGGTCGATGCACAAATGATCCAAACCTACTCTTTGAAGCAGTCACTGATTCCCCAAACATGAATTACTTCCTCCCCCATGTTTCTTATATATTCTGTTCGATTTGAGCAGTAGAACACCAAAGCAGATCAAAGTGCTGGCTCTAGAATCAAACTGCATGGGTTTGAATATGTACTCAGCCAATTATCTCTTCCCATTGTACCTCAGTTTCCTGGTCTGCAAAATGAGGATATATGTAGTGACTATCTTTTAGGACTCGTGTGAGAATTAAATGCGTCCATGATTGTAAAACATTTTAAGTAGTGCTTGACATATAGCAAATACTTATTAAATTTGAGATATTTATTATTACACTTATGTCATTTCATGCAATAAGGGTTTACACACCTGTTTCACCCATTGGATTATGAGGGTAGCTTGAGCTGGGATTCTGTTTTCCATTTCTCCATTGGTTAGCAGATTGCTTGGCACATAGTAGGTGCTCTGTTAATGTTTCCTTAAGTGAGGAAGGAAGGAAGGAAGGAAGGGACGGAAGGAAAAGAAAAAAAGAAAAGAAAAGAAAGTACTTGGTATTTTGTGGGTTTTCCTCCCCTAGGGGTGAGGGAGAATTTACTAATCTATAAAGTGAATCTAGTTACCTATTTCTACCCACTGTCTAGAAATCAAAATCTGTCCTGAGCATTCCAAAGCCACCAACTGAGAAAGCTGAGCTATGAAGGCCTATCATTTCTACACTGTACAAATGATGCTTTCAGCTGGACAGTGCCATCATGGCACAATGAACTCTATATTAGGAGTGTGCAAAGCCTGTGGACATAGAAAGCCAACTGAGGCCTCTGACAACATCTCTACTGTGTGGTCACACAGCCTCGCTGGAGCCCCAGAGGAGCTGATTATATTGTAGAGACTGGTCTTCCACAGAGCATAGAACTCCCCTTGCCATGCTGGGCCACACAAAATGATCATATTCATGAGGTCCACACAATATTACTTGTTTGGGAGTCTGAGAGCTCACTCACACCTGGGTGCTTAAACATTGGGCTTATGGCTTCTTAGACTCCTCATAATAGAAGTTTGAGGATCAGCCAGACTCCTCTCATAGGAAATGGTCATTGGAAAATTTCCCCAACACATCAAAATGGGGAGAATGGATTAAACTTGGTAGATTACAGTAAGTGATCTTTCTTTTTGCTATTGTTCAAAATTATTTGGGAAGAGCTGAAATCAGATTCTGAAGCTGTGGCCTCATTCAGGGATGTGAACAAGCCTATATGCAGTCTATGACTTAAGTGAAAAAATCTAGTGGAAATGACAGTTTCTTCATCATGCAAAGTTTAATTTTTTGGCATAAACCAGAGAGAACAGTTATATTTTCAAAGAAGCAACTCATATTTTGCATATCTGTGGTCATGTTATCCTCCTTTGTTCTGTTTGCATTCTTTCTGCAATACTGGCCCTATCTGGCTAATTCCAACCTTCTTGGGTGAAAATCATTTCCCTCTTCTGATGTTCAGTCTGATCCAGTTTCTCTTTCATAGCCTCCTGTTCTGTTCCTACAGTATACTTGACACTATCTGTAATTACGATTTGTAATCTGGGTGTTTGTTTGAAGTCTCTCTCTCTCAATATTGTTCTGAGGACCCTCTCTACATAAAGTTATCTGGAAGACTTATTAAAATGCAGGCTCCTGGACACCATCCCAGAATTTCAGAATCATGATCACAAGAGGTTGTCCCCAGCTATTTTTTATTGACACTAAAGTTTGAGAGTTATTTTACCAAAGTTTATGCTTTCTGAGGGCAGAGGTCATGTCCATTGTCCTGAACTCTGATATTTCAGTGTAACTTCATGGCTGGCACTTCAGAGGCCCATAATAAATGCTTTTTACATGAATGAAAATTAAGATTTGAGTATCAAAAGGACAGTTATTAGTTCATCCAATTGTTCTAAATGGAGAAGCTTAAAGACAGTTTAAGTCTACTTCAATTCTATAATTATTTAAGCTTGAAAATAGAGTTGTGTTTGATACTCTTTATCACATGTAAAAAGGCCTTAAAACCTTCGAGGCGGGAATTCCTGTATTTCAGCCAAGAAGTTGATACAGTGGAAAAGAAACAGATTTGGCAACCATCTAGACTTGACTGGCACTCCCTAGCTATGTGGCTTTTCCCAATTTACTTGAACTTTCTGAGTTTCGATTTCTTCATCCATAAAGCAATAGCTATGTTAAAATGCGATTGTAAGCACACAATTAATATATAAACAGAGAACTTGCACTATGCTTGGCCTTAAAGGACAGTCAGTGAATGATGACCCTTGGCTGCCTGATTTCCTGGTTCAAGTAAATTGTTTTAAATACAACCAGGGAACACATTGGCCGGCAGTGAGCATCCCCTGCCCTTTTACCATCATTCTTAGTAATGTTTAGGGAGTGTGGCAGTTCTTAATTGGAATTTTAAAGGATAATGAATTCAGCCCTGAACTTGAATTAGCAGAATGTGTTTTCTTGATCATGACTATTTGGGGACTATGAGTGGCTTAGCCCCAATCAATGTGTCAGAGATCTGACTTGGAAACTGAGGCAGGGCTGGGAAGATCCAATCACAGAGATAGATTCTCAGTGGGGAATATGACTTCTGGCAACACTGTGATTATGTATACTTGAACACAATGAGATAACTCATTAAGAAAAAGGCAAATAACAGGCATATTCAGGACCGCTGGAAACTACAATTATACATACATTTTAACAGTGCTTCAAATAAAGATAATATCCAGCCATGGCAAAGGCTTACTTAGTTCTTGGGGGAAGGGATTTTAATTGTTTTAGCTCTTTTACTGGTGGGGGGCGGGGATGAGACTTGAAAGGCTTAAGAAAGCTTTGGCAACTCCATCTTTTCCAGCTGTATTAACAGACTTCTGTGAAACAGATGGTGGCTGGCTAAAACACTCAGGACTGCAAACTCTCTTCATCGATTGACACTTCCCAGGGCTATGAAATCCATAATAAAATTAACCCTCCCACCACTGCTCCAGGAACAGTTGGGGTTTGTTATGTATTTTTCACTTTCATTCCAACAATTAAAAGGAAACTCATTTCAATAGCCCTTATCATTTCTCTGTGAATTTTTTTCTTTGTAGATGTGGATAGCAAAGTATGTGGTAGAACTTTTCTTAGACAATTGAGTCCTGTCACATTGGGAACAGATGATTTCTGTATCCTCATATACTTTGGATGTTAAATAACACCCAATTCACTATAGATACTTGCTAAATAACATGAACCTCTAATACAGTAGACAAGTTCTTTGTTCTTCAGTGATATGTAAATAACACAGAATGTTTATATGGGCTTGACAGTTTTCAAGGGACTTCCACACACATTACTGTCTTTGAAGGTGTGGGCATTATATAACAATTGTCATGAATATTCCAGTGCAGTTGTTGTCCGTAATAACTCAATACTTCCTGGATTGTTTCATTTGGTGGCATTCCTTGTCTTTCGAACCCAGCCCAGGGAACATGGCAGGGTTGAGGGATAGAGTGTGGACAGTAGTTCACATGTTGTTGTTAGTTCCTAATTATGGGTCTAACTGTTACAGTACACCCTGTGGGAGAGGCTTTAGTATACGCGAAGTTAAAATGAGACTTGGGTGATTAATAGGATGATAAGAGTGTTATGGTTTGCCCAGGATTGTCATGGTTTTAAATCTGAAAAATCCAGCATCCCTGGGACCTCCTTAGCTCCAAACAAACTGGAAGAGTTGGTCACCAAAATCCATGGTAGGTAGCATCTTTATTGTATAAAACACACAATAGAAAAGGTCAATTTAATGTGGTTATTTGTCCTTAAACAGAGCATCAGAAAGTTAAATGTAGAAGGAACATTCACCTGAGTAACTATCAAAGACTTTTGGTTTGAGTTCATAACTAGAAGGTAATTTCTCTTTGTTTATTCTACTGGAAAAGTCTTTAACATGCCTATTTTATTTGCCTGTTGAGATTTTAATATGTAAAATGAAAAACTGCGACATAAATGTCAGGACATTAAAAAGTGACATCTCCAATATGCCCAGAGCTCCTGACCAAGTTAAAAATAATCACTGGGGTTAACAGTTATGGAAATGAATGCTGAGATGCCCTTATTAAGAAAGATTCTACCATGGAAGGGGATTTCACTGGGCAGGTGTAGGTGCCATCCTATAACCTTATCTCCCACGCTTTTATCTAATACCAATAATAATACCTGATACTTTTTTTCTACAGTACAGTACTCCATGCTTTCCTTTTGTGTGGCTTCAGTTATGTGAGGTCAAGATCAACTGTGGTCCAGAAGCAGATGATCCTCCTTCTGAAGAATCATCAGGTCAATAGTAGCCTTTGTCACATTGCCTACATCATTCCCCTCACTTCATCTTACCACACAGGCGTTTTGTCATCTCACATTATCACAAAAAGAAGAGAGAGAAAGCACATTCACATAACTTTTATCTAAGTATATTGTTACTATTGTTCTATTTTATTATTCATTGTTGTTAATCTCTTACTGTGCCTAATTTAGAAATTAAACTTTATCATAGGTATGTATGTATGAGAAAAAACAGTGTGTGTGTGTGTGTGTGTATGTACATATATATTGGATTGTATATATATATATATACACATATATATTGGATTGTGTATATATATATATACACATATGTATGTATGTATATATATAGATTGGTACTGTCTATAGTTTTAGGCACCCCCTGGGGGTCTTGGAACAGATCCCTTGCAAATGGGGGAAACTACCGTACCTAGCTGTTTATGCAGTATCTTTACCTAGTATTAATGATAATAAGAGTTATTCCCTATTAAAAACAAAGTGAATGACGTTCAGGACTCCTAGATAATAATTAGAGCTTTATGTTAATAGATATTCAAAAGAGTTTTTCTCTTATCCTTGTAGCATACCTAAAAAGTAGAGGTTATTCACCCTATTTTGTAGGTGAGAAACCTCAGAGATGGTATTTAAACTTTGGTCCAATTACACTCATACTAAAAACAGTGTATATTTGATCCTGGGGTTGCTTATGATGAACATAGTTAATTTGTCACCAAAACCCCTTTTATTCTGCAACTTTCTCTCCTCTCCCAGCTATATCTTTCCCTGTCAGACTTTATGAGAATTGCCAGGTGAGGAGGAACCAAAATTATTTTAGCTCTGAAACTTCAAATGGTTTAGAAATGGCCACACTACTTGAAGGACAGGAGTAAATGTTTCAGTGAAACCCTTCAAAAAGGGATTCCGATTTTCTTATGAAGTGTTGGAAAACTCTCCATACTGATGTGTGTCGGTTCACTGATCCCCTAAACCTCATTTTGTAACAGTGCAGGCTAGCTTGTGGGTAATTAGCTCTGTCAGCACCACACCCACAGACTTCCTCATAATTCACTAGATCTCAGTCCCAACTCTGCATCAGAATGATCTGTGGAAATTTCAAAACAATGCAAACACATTCTTAGATCCCCTCCCAGAACTACCAGGCCTACTGATTTTAGAGGTGGCAGTTATAGTTCAAAAGAATCACAGGTAGTTCTGATGCATAATTAAAACTGAGGATTGATGCATGCTTCGTGCAACACATGGCATCTTGTTAGAATAAGAATCTTGAAGTCCATGCTATATTTAGTTGATTAAGTTGAGATGCTGATTTAAGGTCATTTGGCCCAATTTGCCAGATGTTAAACATCAGCTGATGACCTCATTTTGTTCCTATCATTTTTTAATTTCCATTTCTCTTCATCATCCTAAGATATTTTGGATGTTCTGTTATAATCTAAAGGTGTTAGCTCATTCTTTTTTTTTTTAATATTTATTTATTTGAGACAGAACGTGAGCAGGGGGAGGGGCAGAGAGAATCCTCAAACAGACTCCCCACTGAGCCCGGAGCCCAAAGCTGGGCTCCACCCCAGGACCCTGAGATCATGACCTGAACTGAGATCATGACCTGAACCGAAATCAAGAGTCAGATGCTTAACTGAGCCACTCAGGCACCCCTAGCTCATTCTTGAAATAGGACTCAGTATCTTTCTCTTAGCAAAGACTGCAGGGAGATTTTCTTCAGTGAATGGAAGGGCAGTGGGAGGGAAGAATAGGCCAGAGGCAAGGATTCTGAGTCCTTGCTCAGCTGTGAGGGCTAAAGCTCAAACAGGAAGGAAAGTTTGCTAACATTCCAGGTTCATCCTGGAGGACCTGAGTAGACAAGGAGGGATAACCCCATTTAAATATGTATGCCACCTTAAAATACAGTATTTAGAATCTCAGCAGAGAAAGCCCACATTAGGATTTAAATTAAGAACAGGAGATTGGACTTAACTCCTGAGTAAAAGCAGAAATTCAGTTGAGGGGTCATCATGGTCTAACTAGGGGCTAGAGAAATATCTTTTGATGCTATGTAGGTATCAGGCATTAAATCACTCAAAGCAGTGCATAGATCACCAACCCAAAGGCATCACTCTGATAAGATAATGTTAAAGAGAAATAATGAGAATAATAATGATATTAACACCAGGGGCGCCTGGGTGGCTCAGTCGTTAAGCGAGCGTCTGCTTTCGGCTCAGGTCATGATCCCAGGGTCCTGGGATCGAGCCCCGTGTCCGACTCCCTGCTCGGCGGGAAGCCTGCTTCTCCCTCTCCCACTCCCCCTGCTTGTGTTCCCTCTCTCGCTGTCAAAAAATAAATAAAATCTTTTTTTTTAAAAAAGATCCATGTTTTATTAATCAGGGATATCAGGGAAAGAGCTCAAAAATGTGCTCAATGCTAAAAAAGAATTTTCAGTAAAAAGGGACCCCTAGAACCCATCCAAGAAAGAACTATTATTAAAGGATCAGAAAGATCTTTCACTGGCCATTCTGAAACATGGAGCCAGACGAGGATATTATACCTAGAGTCTTGTATGTTATGAAACTTTCAGTTAATTCGCTATTTGTTTATTTTCTAAGTGGCTTCCTATAACCAGCAGCCATCTCCTTCCTAGTCTTTTTTTTTTTTCTCCACAAGCAATAGCCCCTCAATTTGAAGAGAAGTGTGTTTTTCAAGTCAGATTTTTATGTCTGTGTGAGATTACTTAAATCGGTTCAGTTCTCTAATAAACAGAATTAATAGTATTGGGACGAGCTTCTAACAAATTCCAAACAGTATGCTCCTCTGCTCTATAACTCTTCCCTGACAGCTCACCAAGATGGTGCATTTAACAGTTCCATAAATTTGTATAATGGTAAACAAATGACTAATAAATGTCTGGATGTTCAATGAAAACATTCAAATGAACATATTGCAGAAATAAATAAATGGCCATTAAAAGCTTAACAGTGACTGCCATACATGTTAACCCATAGACTGGGAAAACATGGTGGCTTAAGAAAATGTACAAATGGACAAATTATTAATGGCTGTGTTTTTAAAAATGGATGTTTATTCAGCCACATAAATAGGGCCTAAGTCCAAAGAGGAAGGCTCTCCGCTTCTGGCAATAGCTATCATAATCTTATAATAACTAAATAATAGAGCCACAAAACTCCAGTGAATTTTAACAACGGTCTATTCTGCCCCTCTAACTCTTCCAGATTATAATTTTAAAAAGTGTTCTTTATATTTCTAGGGGAGTCAATTCAAGATCTGCCCTAATAATAAGTTGCACTGCCCTAGAAGTGTAATAAACGTTGTAGATTGAATAATAAAATGCCCCTTGCCTTGCTATCATTTGGTTAGCTTTCTTTTTTTAGTTCTCTAGTAGCCACATTGTGGCCAGTCCCCCGGGCCAGTCCCATCCCTGCTCACCAAAGACTTTTTGATAGTCTCCTAACTGATGCATCCCTTTCTTAAATCCTTCTCTTCATTAATCCTTCTCCAATTTAGCTAGCTCCCTGGGTCAAGTGTTTAATCCCAGCTCTCTCTTGCTCAGAAATACTCAATGACTTAGGACAGACTAAGAGCCTAAAGCCTTAGCCTGAAATTAAAGGCCTTCAATAACCCAGCTCTAAACTATTTTTATGCAGTAGTTGGGAGCCTTCAGGTTCCAAGTGGTAATCTAATTCAAAATGGCTTAAGACCAAAAAAATAAATAAATAAAACAAGAAGAAAGGAAGGAAAGAGAGGAAGAGGGAGAAGGAGAGAAGGGGAAGAGAGAGAGAGTGACAGAGAAGAAAGGAAGAATTTCAATTTTGGCCTCAGCCACAGTCTGATCCAAGTGCTTCAGTGATGTCACTGGATTCTCTCCTTTTCCTTCCTTTGGCTCTGCTTCATCTATGCTGGCTTCATTCACAGGAAGGCTCTCCAAAAGAGGGAAAAAATGGCTCCCAGCACCGCTGGCCTCAGACCCCATCCTATAGCAACCCCGGGAGAAGTGGTGCCTCTTTTAAAATCTTGCCAACAAAAGTCCAAAGCTGTTGGTAGCCTTTCTCTGAATCAATCACTGTTGCCAGGAGGAAGAAATACATTGGATGGTCAGGCCTAAATCACTTGCGCAATTTAGGAGACTAGAACTGGACCAGTCCCACCCCCTTCAGAAGGGCTGAGAGTGGGAGAGGTATGGTCCCCCAAAGAAATACTGTTGTTATTATGAAATGAAAGAGATACAGATCTTAGTCAGATAAGAAAACAGATATACACTGTATCATTCTATCCTTCTTTCCCCTAGCTTTACCTCATACTGGTTGTGGGGTCCAGTTAAACAAAAGTACCCACTGTTCCCCATAGTTTTCTCCCAGCGTTTCTTCCCCTTATTATGTTTTCCCAGAAACCCTACCAATTCCTCGATGGTAAATCAGGGTTAAAAACAAAAAACAATTCAAATACTAACATGTAACTTGTTAATAGAGTTTGCCGACAAACTACAAGATGCCCAGTTATATTTGAATTTCAGATAAACAACAATTTTTTTAGCATAAGTATGTCCTAAATATTATGTGGGATATACTTATACTTAAAAAGGTATTTGTTTATCTGAAATTTAAACATAACTGAGTATTTTGTCTTTTTATTTGCTAAATCTTAACACCCTACTCTCTAAGAAAAGACACAGAGTTTTCCAAACTTATCCGACCATGGGACTTCCCTGCCCCTGCCCTCCACACACACACACCACAACTCATCCTATATAGGTGTTGCACGGGATTTGCTTCAAGAGAAGTTATGGTAATTCATGTTTCAACAATTTAGTGAAAATTCATTATACGTGGTCCCTTCCTCCCTGGGGTAGTTTTCCTGGCCACTACTCTATGAAGTGAAATTATTTTCATTGCGGAAAGAGCTAGAAGAAGACACTTGACTTACAAAGATATTATCCAAAAAATAGAAATTAGTGACTTAGAAGCAATCCAAAAAAAGCTGGAGGGTATTTCATATATTTGCCCCTGACTTGGTGAGCCTGACTTGAGCTGGTGAAAAATATTTCCAAGATTCAGGGAAAATTTTATTCTTAAAAAATGATATCTATTGAGCAATGAAAATGTTCATATCTCTTCAGTTTATATAACACTGAAAGCAGAGACCCATCAGCTACCTCTTAGCTCCCCATGATATGTCATGTCAAAAGGATCCACTGCAGGCTATTTGCACATGTAATTTAAACCATCTTTTAAATTAAGTGTGTGTGTGTGTGTGTATGTGTGTGTACATATGAAAAAGACTCTAAAAGATGTCTTTCCAAAATTATACAAAGATATTTGTTTGAAAAAACTCCAATGTAAAAAAAAAAAATACCCCAATGTAAAACAACAACAACAACAACAACTCCAATGTGAGGTTTTCTTTTCTTTGATATTTTCCTCTATGTTATTGAAGCTACCTACTATCACATCTGGAAATGGAAATGTCTGAAAGAAATGTCATTCATTGCAGAGGGCAAGAAGCAGAAACCTGAGATAAATATGCCTCTGTCAAACGGAAGCAGGCAAAATTACTCAAGGAAAGAAACCAGACATCCCCTGGTGTTCTTTCAGATAATAATTTATAAATGCCGAAGTTTTCATCAAATAAATAATAAAATAGACATTTGATCCAGTTACGCTTATAGAGTTTAAATGCAGAAGGAAAAATATGAAATAATTAGATTATAAGAAAAACTCTGTTCTTTAGTGTCTTAATTTCCTATTTGGGTCAGTAGACTGTCCTTGATGGACATAGATGGGAGATCTTTATGGCTCTTGCATGCTCAAGAAGTCCTTTGATTCTAAGAGAAGAACCATGTAGATGGTTGAATCCACCTATGTGATAGGGGCTTAGAAAGTCCTAGTGGGTAGAAGTGCCGTGAAAAGAACGATAAGTTGTAGAAGACCCCGTCCCTTCTACTTCCCTTCTTTGACTCTGCATTTACCCCCTCACCTGCTCCTGACATCGTCCTTCAATTTACTGCTTTGGTTCTTTTTGACTTGGTTTTTTTGTTCGGGTTCTTTCTCTGTGATTACAAATGAAGACATCTAGTAAGCAAGCCTTACAGGGGCCACTTTTTAAAATATGTTTTCTAATTCATTCATATTTTGATGTTCCTTTACTATTATAGACTACCTTACCAGATGGTTTATGCTGTCATTAATTATCATTTGGAAGAAGAAATAGTTATTTTAAAAAACCAAAATCTTGTGTAAAGGGACAGTTAATTTTTGCAAAAAGCTTTCAACATCTGAGATATGATATTACTTTTCCAAAAGTCATAGAAGAGGAGGAAGTCTTCTGCCCTCCCTTAATTTTGCACTTTGTGCAAATTTCCCTAATAGACGACAAGGTCCCATAGGGCAGGGATTATGTCTGCATTGATCAACATTATCACTATTCTTGGTACAAAGTAGGGACTCAACAAAAATTTGTTACATGAGAAAATGAAGGAGTAATATGGAATCCAGAATGGTTTCTTATAACAAAGTAGATTTAAAGAAACCAGCTTTGAATAGGGATAGTTTTAACATAGTCAAGTAATTATTGTTGGATGGGTTATCTAGGTTATAAATCAGCCATGATTTATTTTTTACTTTGTCTCTTTCATTGGTCCTGACTCTCAGTCCATCTACTTCTGATTGGTATTTCCAAGAGAGAAAACACAAAGCCATACATTTTCTCAATGTTGTTTTAGTATTTCCCACCGTGTTGCCTTGGAAATTTTTTCTGGAATACTTAAAGCAAACAATTGCCAAAAGTACCATTCCATTCTTCAAGTATAACTCCCTAAATTATCATAATCATTATCTTAGTTCTTTTGTATTGTTTTAAAGGTTTTTGTAATATGCTTATTTGTGCATTAATATATGTGCACAATTTTGTCATTTGCAGAAATATTTTAACAAATGGTACTAAGTGATGAGATTAATGCATATTGTTAATTAATTGTTACTTTGGCTGATCCAAGTCAAGATTTTTTCCTGGTCACTGAGCATCAGTTTTAACATTATCATTTTGTTTAAAAAATTATTAGAGTAGCACTTTATTTGAGAGATTCCACTGCATAGATATGAGCTGCAATACTGAGATTGCTATCAGAGAAAATAATTTTTATGCCCTGTAGAAATCAGTAAACTTTCTTAATGTAAGCAGAACTGAAGGCTATTTCTAGATCACTAAAAATAGCTTTTACTGTTTCAGTGTGCCATCTATTTTCATTTGTGGGAAAAAAAATCTTTGGTAAATGTCAACATTTATCTTGGAGAATCTGAGGGAATATCAAAGTACAACACTTAAGCTGTAGAGAAAGCAGCTTTGTAAAGTGCAGATTAAATTTTATCTTATAACAAGACTTCTGTTTCAAAAATCCAAGTGGTATATATTATTTATTATATATTGACACATATTCATTATACACTGGCATATTTTATTAGTTAGCAACTGAAATGTATTATTTATCAGTTTTTTGCTCCTAAGAAATGTGTGCTGTCTGGCATGGATTCCCAATTACATAAAGCATGGAAGCGATGGACTGCCTAGCCCATGACTTCACATTTCTTTTTAGTAAAGGAAACATTCCTTAAAAGTTCCAAATTCTAAAATCTCCAACTTTGTGTAATGGAAACAAATAAAAATGAAGCAGCAAAAACACAACACCAAAAGCAAGAACAGTTTATGATGTTTTATAATAAGCAAGACAATATTGGAAATAGTTGAGTCTCAAAGACTTGGATCCAATCACTGCTCTCCCATTGATAGCTGTGTGGAAATGCGCATATTACTAATCTCTCTAAGATTAAGTTTTCTCATCCGTAGAAGAGAAATATGAATATCTATCTCACAGCAACTGTAAAGATAAAATTGGATAATAAATATAAAGTGTCTGAGTTTGGGACTCGTCCTTCATCTTGCCATTCAAATGACTTATTGGATTTAATTTTTAGAATGCCCACTTCATCAAAATGAAAAATAGTGTTCAACATACAGTTTCTATGTGACCCAGGAATTTCAGTTTTAGGTATACACTCAAGATAATAGAAAATATATTTCCACACAAAAACTTATATGTAAGTGTTCATACACTATTTATAATAAGCAAAATGTGAGGGGAAAAAAACCCACAAATGTCCATCAAGTGATGAATGGATTAAAAATCAGTACATTTAGGGCGCCTGGGTGGCTCAGATGGTTAAGCGTCTGCCTTCGGCTCAGGTCATGATCCCAGGGTCCTGGGATTGAGTCCCGCATCGGGCTCCCTGCTCCTTGGGAGCCTGCTTCTCCCTCTGCTTCTCTCTCTCTCTCTCTCCCTCTCTTTCTCTCCTCCTCTGTCTCTCATGAATAAATAAATAAAATCTTAAAAAAAATATTAAAAAAAATCAGTACATTTATACAATGAGGTATTACACAGCAATAAAAAATAATGAAGTACTGATATATGTCACAATATGGATGAGCCTTGAAAACATTGTGGTGAGTGAAATAAGACCACATATTGTACAATTCTATTTATATGAAATCTCTAGAATATGCAAATCTATCAAGGCAAAAAGGAGATTAGCAGTTGCCAAGGGTTGGAAAGGGGGGGTAGGGAAGGATATGGAGTAACTACTAATGGAATCAAGGTTTCTTTTCCAGGTGATGAAGATATTCAGAAATTAGTCAGTGGTGATAGTTGTACAATTATATGAATATACTAAAACCAATGAATGACATGCTTCAAAAGAAGAATTTTATGGTATGTGAATTATATCTCAATAAAGGCTGTTATTAAAAAAATAGAATATTCAATGTCATACCTCATATCTATGGAATCACATATTGTTTCTCCCAGCAAATAATCAATAATTTCTAATCCTCATTTCAAAAAACAAATTAGCAAATTCAAAAACCATATTTTCTATTTCTAAAATTTTTCTTTAAAAATTTTTTTATCAGTAAACATTGGCCAGTTTTCTTTCCAAAGATATGCTCAGCAAAGTCATAAGTCATCTCTGAAATTATTCAGATGTCTAAATGCACAGCAAAAATAGACAGAAATTGTTTCTTTGGGAACCAAAAGGCACTAAGTTTACCTTCCCATGAAAATGTTCCCAAATATGAAGCTGAGTAAACTTGTATCTCCTGAAACACCTTTCTCATCCTTAAATTTCATGTATTCTTCCTTTTGTCCAAGGACCTGCCATGGGTGAAGAATAGAGAGTCCCTGACAGCACTGGCAAACTGTATCCAACCGGATTGCTCTAGTTTCTGCTACCCTGTGGCGAAAAAATTTTGCTCACTAAAACAGACAGAAGAAATGCACCCACTAGATCATTTCTACAACCCTGTGTGGCAATTGTTCCTGTTTCACAAAAAAGCTAAAAGCTCAGAGAGGGATATTACCTGCCAAAAGACACCCAGTTAGGAACCATCAGAGGCAATGATCAGACTCACAGTGAACTGTGAGAAGTAGCTTCTCCCTGTAGTGTTGCTTTTATGGAATTGCTTTTAATAGTGTAAATGCTGAGAGAGAGTCATTATAGATGATGACCAAATGGATGGAATTGAGGGTCAAACTACCTGGAGTTGAAATCATCTTTGCCACTTTCTCATTGGGCACTCAACTTCAACTGCCTCAATTTCATCATCTGTAAAATGGGCCTAATGATGTACTCCTCTCCTAGAATTGTTTAGGATGATGAAATTAAATCCATTCATTCGACGAGTATTTATTCAACACCTATTATGTACAGGCTGTATTTAAGATACTGGGGATGAGTTGTGGCCAAAAAAGTTTAAGATTCCTACTCTCATTTTTTCTGCAGCCTGAGGGTAAGAGACAATAAGTGAAATAAATACAGTATGTAGTATGTTTGATGTCAGTAAATGCTATTAATGGAGACAATTTAAGCAGGAAGGGGATAAAGCATGCTGAATTTGGCAGCATATGTAATGAGCTTAACAGGATGACTATCAGAGTAAGAACAGTAAAATTAGCAAGTATTATTGAAATTAAGAACAGAAATGTTTATTTCAAATTTGCCATAACATGCTTTACCTGTAAATTCACAATGCTCCTGATTCCAGGAAAAAACAATAAACAAATAAAAATTAAAAACACCCTGTGTAGAGAGTCAGCTATGAAGCATGAATTGGATTGGCCTCTGTCTTTGACTAGAGTGAGAGAAAAATCCTTTCCAGTGAAGTGAACACAGGGCCATTTCTCATAAAGCTAGCCCCAGTGTGATCTCAGATTATGAGCTCCTTGTCTCCAAAGTTGCCCTTGGGTATTACGAGAGTGGAAGAGAAGAAAGACTGTACATCCCTAGGGCAAAGCTCAATCTTCCTGCGAGGAGTCCCCATTGACTTGGTCAATGTTGGGACAACAAGTAAGGAGATCTTGTTGGCATTTCTCAACCTCTTATATTTTTGAGAGGCTGTGGGTACTGCTAGGTCAAGTCGTGACTTCTGCTTTGGATACAACCTATCTGGAAAATGTCATCACGGGATTGTTCTGCAAAGCGGGGTGTGATGCAGCTTTCTTCTTTCCTTCAGGCATTGGGAGGTAGGAAATAGGAAGAGGGCTGGAGCTGGAAAAAGCAAACAGGACCTCCTGAGCAGTGGTTCTTAAACTTAGATGCCCATTGAAAGAACCTGGAAAGCTTAAAAATAGAAAGATGACTGGGTTTCCTCCCAAGATTCTGATTTAATTGGTCTTAGATGTGGCCTAGACACTGGAATTTTTCAGAGTTCCCTAGGTGATTCTCTTGTGTAGCCAAGATTGAAAATCACTGATCTCGAATAAAGATGAAAGGAAATGAACACCTACGGTAGAAGACAACCTGAATTTTGTTAAAGGATCAATGATTTAGGCAGCAAGTATTGCCCAATAAAGTAAGGGGCTGGAGAGGGGCAAGTTCTTGCAAAGTGGTGAAAGAAAAACTGAGAATGGTAATAAGAAACCTGAACTGCAGGGAAATGTAGTGATTCTATTAATGTAAATCTTGCATATATATAAAATTGCAACGCTTATTGTTTTAATAAATTACTGCTTCTTTAAAGAAAATGCAATATTGAGTGTGATATTCCCTTGACACATTTAGCCATGGGTGGTAGACAGAATAACTCATCCCCTCCCCTCAAGATGCCCACATCCTAATCCCCAGGACCTGTGAATATGTTACCTTATGTAGCAAAAAGAACTTTTCAGTTCAGGATCTTAAAATAAGGAAGATCATCCAGGATATGTTGATGGGTCAAATGTAATCATAGGATCTTTCTAAGAAGAAGACAAGAGGGTGAAAATCAGAAGAAGGGGATGTGACCATGGAAGTGGAGGTTGGTATGAAGCTCTTTGTAGATAGAAGGAATATGAGCTAAGAAATGCTGGTGGCTTCAGAAGCTGAAGACGATAAGGAAATGGAAGTTCTGCTGGAGCCCTTAGGAGGAACGCAGACCTGCTGACCCCTTGATTTTAGCCTTGTAAGATTCATGTTGGACTTCCAGTTTCCAAAACTGTAAGATAATAAATTTGTTTTGTTTTTTTAGATTTATTTATTTATTTATTTGAGAAAGAGAGCACACATGGGGGGGTGTGGAGAGGGTCAGAGGGAGAAGTAGACTTCCCCCCAAGTGGGTAGCCTGCCACAGGGCTCAATCCCAGGACACTGGGATCATGACCTGAGCAGAAGGCAGACGCTTAACTGACTGAGCCACCCAGGTGCCCCAAGTTTGTTGTTTTAAGCCACTAAGTCTGTGGTCATTTCTTCCAGCAGCGATAGGAACTAATACCCCTGCCTTTAGAAAGACTGGCTCTTTAGGCTACAAGGCTATCTCCACACCTCCAGAAAGCATCCACCTACTAATTGGTAGCTAATTACGGAATTGCCGGCTTAATGTTCAGGAGGAAATAGACAATGGAGTGCTAGCTTAGCCAGGCAAGCCTATAAAATGCTGGCAAAACCCCAAACATCCCAGTCATTGCAGAAGAGCACAGGACTTGGATTCAGTGCAGCTATTTAAGATAAAATGCACCTGGACATAAATTCCATTACAATTAACTCACCATCGATGCCTAATCTCCTGCAGGTATTCAGGCCATACAAAAAGAGCTCTACTTGGAGGCTCTCAAACTTGGCTGCACAGTGGAATCTCTGAGGAGCTTTTAAATATCCTTATGCCTCCGCCACACCCTACACAAATTAAATCTGAAACTCTGGGGGTGGGACGTAGTAATCCTTGTTTTTAACAAATCCTCCCCAGCAGTGGTTCTCAACATTAATGCACATACTAATCACTGTAAGATCCTGCTAAATTACCCAAGGCTCTGCATTTTTAACAAGCACCCAGGTGATGTCCAGGACAGTATCTTTGACAAGGTGATGTAATGTCCTTTTTTCCTCTGCGATGAGACCTTCCCCAGCTAACCAGCAATCCAGGAAGAGTTACTGAAGTTTTTTGTTTTGTTTTCTTTTGTTTTGTTTTTCGGGAGGAATTGCAATGGAAGGCTAAGAGATCATTGAGTGAGAGTTGCCAATGGAAAGGCAGGTATCACTGAATTTAGCTTTATACTTCTTTTGGTCTCTTTTGTTTATTGCCTAATCTTACAAACATTAGTTTTTAGCTATCAGATATTCATTGCAGCTAAAAGGCAAGAAATTAACAAGAATTTTTTGTTGTTTAATCTTATATGTTGGGGGGCATATAGCACTGAAAAATCTTCAACTTAATTCCTCTGTTGTTTGGTTCTCTATCCCTCAGTATATATATATTTTTGATTTTTTAATTTTTATTTTATTTTGTTTTTTTATTATGTTCAATTAGCCAGCATATTAACATCATTAGTTTTTGATGCAGTGTTCAGTGATTCATGAGTTGCGTATAACACCCAGTGCTCGTCACCACACGTGCCCTCCTTAACACCCATCACCTGGCTACGCCATCCTCCCCCCGTCCCTTCTCTAACCCTCAGTTTGTTTCCCGGAGTCCAGAGTCTCTCATGGTTTGTCTCC
>NW_027397067.1:64369329-64386246 GCF_003265705.2 Callorhinus ursinus | reverse complement strand
CCCTTCTTTTCACTACATCTGTGTCTTTGTATCCCTCACTGTATCTGACAGTTTTATTACTTAAACAAAACTCATTCATTGTATTCCATGTGACAATACATAATACAGGCAATCAAAGCTTATACAAATATTAGAGGGACCAGGGAAGCTGCTGCCTGGGTTCCCGACATCAGGAAGTATTAGATCTATGGGAAAACATGGGTGATAGTCTCAGATGTTTGTGGAGGCCCCAGGGGGTCTGCTGAAAATCCTCAGTGAATTTCTGGAACATCAGGAGAACTGTCCCCTCAGTATCAGCTGCCTGCGGCGCCAAAGCACCACTGTGCCACCTTGGTCTGCTCTCTGCCCACACATCTCTTGGTATTTGCAGTCAGGAATAATGGCTTTTTTTTCCTCATCCACATTCTAGATCCCATAAGAGCACCTCTCAACTGGCAAAGTCTAACAGAGGAAAGAGATCTGGGAAACGCATCCCTAGGTTTTCCTGTTGGGATGCGGAGCAGGCTAGAGACAGGTATGACCATGGAGGCTGACAACAGCCTGCCGCATTCAGCTCTTCAGTTTGATTCAGCAACCAAAATTCTTGAATCCTACTTGAGACTAGACTATGTGGGGAAACAGAAGACGACGACGAAGTGATGCTTCCCCTCCAGGCTCTCCCAGTCTGTTAAAGAAGTCAGACACGCACCAGCAGATCCGATGTTCACTCCTGTTACAGTCAAATTCAACTGCTTAAGAGGCTAGGTCAAAAGGGTGTGCCTGGTGTTCCTGAGGACCCCTGATCTCATTCAAATTTGTGAAGAAGTCCAATCTGGGAAAACCTTCTCTTTCAATGGCCTTTCGCTGCCATCCTCCTATTTCTTCAGGAAGACAGGAAAAGGAGTTCATCAAAAATGCTACAACAGAAAGACAGAAAACAAATGTACAAACAAACGAAAAGTATTTAGGCTTATGCCTGGCATAGAATAAAATGCAGAGGAGAAAGGACACAGATGAATCTGTCTGTATAGCCTCTGAGCTACGCCACCTCGTGCCACATAGGGAAAAACTGCATTCCTCTAACAACAAGCACAGGACGAAGAGACAACTATTCATAAATTATAATAACCAGGGGATTGAGTGTATCTTTCTACTCAAATTTTTATGTAGACTGTGTTGAATTTTTTCCTAAGCATTTTTTAAGTCACCGAAACTAAATTAGCATATGTTTCCTTATTTAACTTGGGCCATTTTTGCGTCATTAAAAAATGGGGTTATCATTAGTGTTTCTTGGACTATCCAGCTCATTGTTGGCATTGGACAAATGTTAACAAAAACTCTGAAATAATCACTCATTATTCTGTTCACAAGTGCAATAATGAAAGGGTAGTTTCCTTTCCGCCAGTGGAACAGAAGACACCTGATGAGAGGAGACCCAAACAGCTTCTCCTTGAGATAAGTACAAACATCTTGCCTTTTAGGAGGTGTTTCTTCAATATATTGGGAGATCAATCTTTTTATTTAAAAATCTCAGGGAGAAAAACAGCCTCAAAAATGTTATTAATTTTCTTCCTAGTAAAGGATCCTGGAATTTAGTATTTCAAGGGGACTTCTGTGCAATGCACTGAGTAGTTGTTTAGATTGAAGTTTATCACAGAGTCTCCATGCAGTGGGAATGTTTTCATTTTCCCCACCTGATTAGGAACCTAAGCTGCAAAACACAGTAACAGATGTGAAGAGCCACTCGAGAATATCTTTGGACTGGCCAGAGTTACCCTGTCTCCATGATGACTCTTCCTGTTGGCAAATTCAAGACCAGTGATCCTAGAGTTAAAGAAGCATAAGTTGCTATTAAAAATGAATGTGCCATGGAGGATACGTTGGAAAAATATATTGCATTTAATTAAGTATTCCTAGTTATCGAAGCCTCCCATTCACACAATAAAAGTGGCTTTTGGAAGCTCAGCCAATAACTGAGCTGTAGTTGAAAAAGTAATGAAAAAGTAAATGAAGTCCAAATACTATTTGGAAAGAAGAGAGTATGCCAGGACATTCACCACTCCAAAGAAGGTGAGGCAGGTAAGTGACACAGGTGAGTACCAATACAAATGGCAAACTGATGATCAAGATGGGATGAGAGAGGCTGAACAGAGTCTCAGTCCCTTGGATCTGTTTTTCTTTATTTTTTCCTGAATAGTTCTTAGAGGTAGATAATGGAAACCCAAACTTGATAAACTGACATGGTATCTGAGGGCTTGCAAAATCTCAGAGCCTTCTAAATCATGGGCATTCTGAATCCTATTTGGAAGCAAGGATACCAGCTTTGCAATGAACTTTGTAACTAAACTTAGAAACAAGATTTAATGATAAGTACTTTCATCTTCAGTTTCCTGTTTTATTCATTTAAAAAGTATGTTCTGATTTTCATGGTCTATAGACAATCCACACTTTGTAAATACCACATCATTTACCATTTGGCAGTATTTTTTTCCTTGGCTATTGGTGTTATCTTCATGGCCAATCAACGTTTGTATAAATTTTCTATAAGGACAGGAAGACTGTATTTGTTTTCTTCTCGAAAGCAAAACGGCAGACATTTGGTACCTATCTAAATTCATACCAGTGCAACTCAGAGGTTTTCACAGTGTTGAACTTCCACAGTCCCATGCAAAAAAGGACACAGATGATGTCTGTATCTCTGTCTTCTTCACTCACTCCTTTTAGTTATTTTCTTTGGTTAGACTCCGATAGCATGATAGAGTCTAGCATTCCACCATTCCCTGATATCGCAATATTTAGGTGATTGGCCATCATAATGCAACTGACTGAAGCTTTAAATCATGTCTGATTTTCCACTCTGTGAAATAACACAATAACCAGAGGCAGAAATCAGTGCATGGTTTTGATCTGATAACAAAATATATTTGTTGATGCTATCTTGTTGGGTGCCTAGAGCAGACATGTCTGTACAGTAGTTCTCAAACCTCGGTGTGCATCAGCATCACCTGGAGGGCTGTTAAACCATAAGTTGCTCTGTCCCACCCCCAGAATTTCTGAACCAGTAGATCTTGGATAGATCTTGAAAATTTGCATTTCTAACAAGTTTCCATGTTATGCTGATGTTGCTTAGCTGGGTACCAAACTCTTGAGAGCTACTGCTCTGGTAGCTAGTGTTCCAAATCCCTTCTTCGAGGCCAGAGCATCCATCCCCTACCTCCATTCCCCACGTGGTAAAATTGGCTACTAACCACTCACAGTTGTGATGTTTATTGGAAATTACTCTCAGCCTCTTCCAAGCTTAGGACCTCTCCCAAGGCTTGGCATGAAGCAAATTACTGAGTAAAAGAGGGAAACAAAGGTTTTACCAACTTGCCTCAATTTAAGATAACCTAAAGAGCTTACCAGAGAGCCAACAGAGGTCTTAGTTTCAAAACTGCATTGTGGGTCAGAATTTTCCCTCTGCTTATTCCTACCTTACTCACTTCCTTACAGGTTTATCCCCCAATATCACTCCCCAATAAATATTTGCACAAAACTCCCTGTCTCAGAATCTGTTTCAGTGGAATACATTATAAGACAGGGTCAAATAAGATTTTGCACCAAAGTGATTTGAACTGTTGCTCTAAACATAGTCCAAGTACTCCAGCAAGCACATTGACCCCTATGCTTTTTACCATCATGGAAAATAAAGTCTTATACCATCTGGTCTGAAAAGCTCAACTCTATGTTGTCTTATCACAGCCTGTTCTATACCTAGAACTTTTCTTATGCATTAAAGACTAATTCCATACAAAAACAAAATTTGCTAAAGAATTTACAGTATTTAAAGGCACAGCTTTCTCTGCTCAAGCTAGTCTTTCCATTTATGATAAACTGATGGGTTAAGAAGTATTCTAGCCTGATATTTCCTACCTGTTAAATTCAAGATTCAAAACTACTGGTAATGTTGACAAAAATGCTGAATATACTGTTCAACCCTGTTAGTTCTTTGCTGATCTTCCTGTTTCTCCTAATACTATCAAATGTATTTTGTAATAACAAACTATTTCACCTTTGGGAATAGATATGGTGATGAGAAAAGCAAGGTAAGTTATAGGAAAAAGATAATACAATTTCACTTCAATAAAACATGTAAAAATATAGACAATCTATTGGGCCTCACAATCTTTTCTCATTTATATCTTTTAAAGCTATTTTAGGTGTTCTTTGTGTATAACTCAAAGTAACTGAAAACATACTGTTCTTAGAATGAAAAATGAAGAAACATAAAAAAAAGAAAAAGAAAAAAAGAAAAATTAAAATTACCCAAGTCTCTTTGAATTGGATTAGAATGGGCAATAATTTACCCACTTATTTTATTAATGAGTAAATGCCAGGGTAAAACTCCCTTCCTTTGCAACTTGTTTGGAGTCCAAAATCTCTTTTGAAATAGCTGCATACTGGAGACTCCCTGGTTGGCCAAAAGAATGCAAGAAAGTGTTAGTGCCTTCATGTGCTTGTGGGACTTCCAAAACAGACACTTTCTTACCCAAAGATATAGCAAGAAGAAGGGAATTTATTCTGAGAAGAAAAGAAATTGACAGAAGCGGTATCTGAGAAAGAAAAGTCAAAAAGCAAGGCCATTTGAAACAAGAGAGTCAGCAAGGAGGGGCATAAGGTCAAGCTACTTTGGCTTATCCCATTTTCTTTTGTGAGAACTTATATTAACTAACTACTGGGCAACTGGCATCTGTGGTAAAGTAAATGTCAGCAACTCATAAGATTTCTGCTATATTAAGACATAGAACCCTCTCCATTCATCACATCTCTGGGGGAAGGTGCTTTTTATAATGGAAATGCCAGGAGGAAGATCAGGAACATTGTAGAGGTTCAGATGTGATCCTACATGTCATTTCAGCCATGTGGCCTGCTTTCTTTCATACTTTCTGACAGCTGTACATCTCTGCACACCCTTTGCCCTGATTATATATTTCATAATAACTAACATTCCATAGGAAGTCTTCCTCAATGCAGATTGAAAGAAGCAAGATGCTCTGTATGAGTCAGAGGGTAAAATTCACAGGATGACTGTCTCATTGCTGGCACTGGCAGACTCTGGGGGGGGCAATGAAAGCTAGAATGATTCAGAATAGGTGACTACCATGATCAGAAGTGTGACATATATGACTCTACAGCTTGAGGATGTCTCCCTGCTTATGCCAGTCCAAGAGGCAAAGCACTTGTGACCCACGAGTCACTGAAACTGAGAGTGTCATGTGTCACATCTCTCAAGAGATGTTATATGTGCTTGCTGTATATACCCATGGGAAGGACAAGTCATCTTAAAACAATACAATATCTCATAGATTACTTCAATATCTAGTAGATATTTGCTGAGAATCAATTATCCACGGGGCACTGATGAATTTCAACGACTTCAGTCAAGGATACAAAACAGGAGTAAAAGAATCATATGACAAGGCACAACTGAATGAGAAAATTATAAAAGTGTAGTTAAAATGAGAGCAAACCATCTCAAGAACAGTTATATCCTAAAGGCAGTGCTTGATTTCTGGTACTAATCTTAAGGTGTAGTCTACCCATGTCTTCATGCATTCAACACACATTCATGAACATTTAGTTGTAGAGGACACCTTGCCTCGTTTGGGGATGGAATGATAGAGTAAAATGAAATGGACAGGAATTAGTGTTTGTTCCCATCTGTGCAAAGTTTAATCTCAACAGTTTGTTAAAATTGTGATAGATGACCCTTGAATAATATAGTATACCTGTGATAGAATGAGTGATCCTGGAAATATTCCGTACAAATTCTTTAAGACCTCTCCAGTTGTTGGGCAACAGGGAAATTTTAGTAGATACCCATAATCAGTACTCCTTGCCTAAATGGTTGTAATATATCAAGTGACTAAATTTCCCAGTCCTGCTAGTCAGAAGTTGATAACAATAACAGATACCATTTGCATTTATTCTTTATGCCAGATACCACACTAGATAATGATCTCTTTTAATTTTCCCAGAAACTCTTTGTGGTAAGAATCATTATCTTCATTCTCCATCTAAGCTGAGACTCTGGGATGTTAAAGAACTTGTGCAAATTCATATGGTTAGAAAGAGAGAAGGTGGGACACATATCGAGGTCTGCCTGGTTCCTTGCAGCTGAGACCACACTCCCCACAGCACTGCCTTGTGGCTTCCCCAATCTCCTTCCATACTCTTCATCTGGAATTTGTTGCTTTTTATTCCCCTGAACTCAATTCCCACACAACTAGTACTGACCTAACCCACTGTTTCTGCCTACCAACATCACTCTTCTGTAAATTTTAAGAGTAAAGATTGGGAATCGTAGTGGCAAATATAATATTTAAAAGGTTTAATATGTGTTATGGCTCAGCCCTTGGTTAATCTGAAGAATGCATGACCAAAAACACCAGGTGAATATCATTTGTGCCTATCACACTCATATATCGAGGTTACTTTTTTCCATTCAGACAAAATCTTACATGGACAACTCACCTTGCTTACTTCATAGAACTGTCATGAGCTATTATGGGTCTCCTGCTGAACACTTCTTACTATATCTTTACATTTTACCTTCTCTTTGATGTATGGAGATATATTATTTGGGGGGAGAGGGTATAATATCTTTAATTTACCTTTAAATGGACCACCCTACCTATTGGTAGGCACACATTGGTCTAGAAACATAAATATAGCTGAACTGTAAATTAACACCCTGGACAAAGAGTTCACTAAGCTTCATGTAACGATGGATGCCCAACATTTAAAACAAAGTCTCAGATTTGAGACCTATCCACTGTATAACAAAAAGCAGGGTGAGAGCTTTTTTCATACACTTGTTTGTTCATCAGGCCAAAAGGACTTATTCATAATATTGTTAGAAACTGAAATCAGCAAGGGAGAATTTGGATAAAAACATATATTTTTAGTTTACCATGTACCTACCACTACGAAGTTCTTTAAATCTCACAACTCCATTGCACCCATTTTTCAGGTTAGGAAACCAAGGCACTGGGAGACAGCAGAACCAGGATTTAAGAACAGAGAGTTTTACTCTAAAGCCCATATTCTTTACTACTTTCCATCATATAGAGACTAAGAACTCATAAAATACATGGTTTCAAAATGGAAACTCTGGTCAGTATTTTTAACAGCTCTCCTTACAACAAGAAAAAAATACCTTCTGTTTTAAGACAGATCAAAGATTTTTAATCTAGTCCTGGCTAATTGTCCAGCCTTAACTGTGGCCATTCCCCTACCTTGCTTTTTATAGTGTACCTATTTCAAATAAGCCATGGATTCTTGTGCCTGAATTTCTTTGTAGGCCTATTTCTCTCTTCCTGGATTGCCCTCACTTGCCTTATTTCCAACTCTCACTCTAATCGCTATCTCAATGCCATCTCCTCCAAGAAGCTCCCCTGATTGCCTCCATCAAGGCATATTTTAGGGTTCCTTTCTCCTTGCTCCCACTAGACTTGTATCTATTTGTTTGCATCTAGCATTCATCATGCTACATACTTATTTTTCATTTCTCTCTCTGTCTTTCCAGTCTATCCTGTTCTCCTGGAGGGAAAGGACAACCTCTGTCTTTATGACTTGGTAGACTGTCAGTATTTACAGAATAAATGATTGAATGATCAACTAAATGATTATACGAGTAAGCATTCATCTGTCAGGAGTAAGAGAAAACCCAACTCAAAATAGCCTAAATAATAAAGGAAATATTTCAGCTTATATAAAAAGAATATAATAGAAGAATCATCTTGGTTTCATCCAGGAGCTTATTGATGTTACCAGCTTCTTTCCAGCTTCCTTTTCTTCCTTCGAATACATCCTAAGACTGAGCTCCCCAGTTGGCTACAGTATAGGTGTCTGCAGTTTCTAGAACTACATACATATTTTTCTGTATCCAGAAAAATAAAAAAAACAACAATATCTTCCCTTAACCCATGGAACACTTGCTAGGTTCAGTTTGATGGGAATGATCTAGGTTTCTTAGGACAAGGAAAATATCTTGTCCTGGTTAACTTAAGCTTGGTTAAGTGCCCATTCCTAACCTAAGCATTGTCCCAAGAGGGATGGGATTAACTTAGGCACTTAAGCCTCACCCTTAGGACTGGTGCTAAGTCCATTCTACCTCAATTCTATGGTTCCTATATAAAAAGGAAGGTGTGGAGTAGATGCTGAGGGGTCCATGACATGTATGAATGTATGAATGGGTTTTTCCACTCTGAACAATCACATATACTTGTTATTTAGCCATGTAGTAGCATGACATTCTTCTGCAAACATTTTAAAAGTATCCATTAGACAGGCAACCTTCTGATGCCAAAATCTGATTTCTTACCAGGATACTACCAGTTTCTCTGTAGTTGAGTAAGCTACAGGAATTCTCCATTATTCCGTTTCCCTGACATATCATCTCAAACCTGAAGCCTTAGCATCTGACCTGAGGATTCCTCTCCAAATCAGAAGAGATCCAAATTTCCCAAGGGGTGTCTGGGACTGAAAGGAAGTTGTTATTAATCAAATGACTCACATGCTGAATCACAAAACAAGAATCATTTGGGGAAAGGTCGCCCCTCTTGGCTATAACTGCTGAGTGTGTTTCCAGTTAAGTAGACACCCCGAGGTCCTTCTAGAAAGAAGCCAGCACTGGCCAACATTTTCACAGTAGCATCACCAATGGCTGGATGAAAATGGCCCACAACCCAAGGATCCTTCCACTCTTTCTAGTTTTGTGTTCTCTGGGAAATCTTAGACTGAGATGGGAATTTCCCTTGTACCAGGAACCCAAATTGCAATGGAAGTTTCAAGGAAAGTCCATCAATTCTCTACAGGAACGGCATTTAGAATTTAGAACACCCCTCCCAGAAACTGGACAGCAAATTATTTCATTTTCTTTTTCTTCTTAATAATTCACACATGAATTTTTACTACCCTAAAGATGGATATTTGTTGGTGCCATGATTTCAGTACTCTGTTTAGAAAGTTTAGAGTGATAAAAGAAATTTTAGCTCACTGAAAGGTAAAACTTGGGAGATTAAGTGAGAATTAAAGAATGAATGTTGAATATTTTTATTTTGTATCTAGATTTGGCATTCTACAACACAATAAGTATTTAATATTTTTCCATTTTAAACATATCCACCAAGAATCCTCAAAGTACTTCACCCATTTCATTATTCCATCCATCCATCCATCCATTCACCCATTCCTCTAGGTTTTTATTTAGTGAGCACAAATTTATTGAAGGTCTATTATGTGTTACATACCAGGGGATCGACAAAGGGTACTTCTGTGAAGTGGAGTTAGTTCCTGACCTCAAGAACCCAGTCTAAAGCCCTGCCTCTCCTAGTCATTCGGTGAGCCCTTCCTTCATTTCATATGAGAAGGGGGCCTGGTAGAGAGGAGAGGTGTTAACTGTGAGTTAGAAATCTGTGTTATTGCCATAGCAACCTTAGTTTCTCCTTGGATCAGGTCCAGTTCTCAGAGGGTAAAAGATCCCTTGCCTGTAAGCATCTCAAGTGCAGCGTCATTTCCACTAACACTTGTATCCAGAAGAGTGCATAACACCTAGTAAGTACATAGTAAATAATGAACACAACCACGGAAGTCAAGGGAGAGATAATAAGGTAACTTGCTACCAGTAGCACAGCCCCATTCTCTGCTTAATTTACATCCTTGGCTGGGGCTCTTCCTAATGGCCTAGAGCTATCTCCTACAAAGGGGACTGTTTTTATACAAGCTCAGTTATGACCTTAATTGTTAGCTTTAATTCTTTCACAAACTTCATTTCAGTAAGCCAAATTATTTTAACTATATTCCAGCCACGTTGAACATCTACTTTGGAGTCCCAAAGAATGAACCTAACGCTTCTTTTTCAGTTCTTCTTTGCCCCAAATTAAATTGGCTTTCTCCATGCTTACTCATTGTGAGTGTCTACTAGCCTGATACAGACCGACTCAGGAGTTATCTACATTTGAAGATTCAGCTGCACTTGGAAGGGGGAGCAAGCTCGGGGTGGGGGGGAAGGGGAGGGAAAAAGAGGGTTTTTTTTTTTTTCCTCTCCATAGAGCAGGGACCTTTACAATGCACCACAGTGTGTGAACAGAGCTACGGGCTGTGATACCATTTAGCAATAATGGGTGGCTTGTGCTGCCCAGACTTAACAGGCCAGTAAGCAACATCAGGCTACAGATGGAGTGCTCTGAGACTGCCATGCATTAAAAAAGGATGAAAAATAAAATTGTCTATGGCTATTGTCGACATATTTACCCCTTGTTTAGGGGTTCCCATGGCAACAGAAATCTGTGACCCGCTGGTGGAGGTGGGAAATCTGCACTGCAGAAGGGTGAGCTACTTGCTCAGAAGTGAACCCTATCTGTGTGCAACCACCCCCTCTAGTGATGACTTGGTGAATGGCAAGTCTTTTCATCGTTTCCTTTGGCATTCTGCTCTCACCGCCATATGTTATGGCTCTTAGCTTTAAAAGCATAATATTGTTCTATTAAATTAGCATGACTTATTTTTGAGGAGACTTCTAAAATTCCATTGTTTTGAGTCTTTTAGTTCTTGTTTTCCAAGGTTTTGCTTTATTTCCATATTTTAAACTAGATCTAGGAAATACTCGAGTTGCTAGTTAGAGCCAAACTCTTCTCCATAACCTTACCTATGTCTCCTATGTTTGGGAAACCAGATAAAGAAGAAAAAGAACTGATATGGGTCTCGAAGGCCACTATTCTTTCTTTCCTGGTAGAGGGGCTGGAATATAATCTTAGGGGAATCTCGGGCACGCTATTGTTTCTTCATCCTGTTCCCTGCAGCCTCCCTCTCTCCAGCTGTCACCTATGACAATATCCATGCTAAGAACTCAGATCCAGACAACCTAGAAACTCATTATACTTCAGGAGCAGAAGCCTCTACCCAAAATGTGCACACTGAAGGGGCACAGTAGGGTTAAAACAATCTCCATCATCACTCGCAAACTCCTCAAGAGCCTGGCAGATTCCATGGGAAGACCATACCCTTTCAAGAATTTGCAACTCAGGTCCCACCTCCTCACTTTCTCCCTCCTCTGAAATTTTAGAGCCCTTTCTCTTTATTTCTATTTGTTCTTTGAGTATCATGAACTGCCTTGTGTTATTAATACTATTTATATGTGAATTTATCAAAGTGTTTTCAACTCTAAGTTCTTTGGGAACAAAGACCTTCTTTTCAATGTCTGAATTCTGCATTTAGTTTTCACTGTCCAGTTAACTGTATTTTTTCCACATGCAATGTGTTTAAGGTAATATTTGCAAAGACAGACATTAGGCAGTGGGGAATTTATGTTCTGGGTGTGATCCAGATTTCTGGAGGATCAGTCCAGCAAGACATAATACCCTGAGACATGCAGGAGACTGAGTAAGAAATAAGGGAACTGTTTTTATTGCACTTGTGATGTCTAGATACATTATGAAAGACTTCATTACATTGTAGATTTCTACTATACTCCTAAGATGTAGATATAATTTTTCCAAACAGATAGGATAGCAGCTAAGCCTCAGAAAGTTTAAGTAACAAGTTGGATGTCACAACATTACCAACTTGGATGCTAACAGCTTTCACATACATGACTTTCTATTATATCTCATTGACTTTAAAAGAGGAATCCTCAAACTTTCACTGAAGAGAAGCTACTTTTGAAATTCCTGGCCTTTTGGATCCTTGGGGAAGAAATGAGGGATTTTCACAGAGCAAGTTACTAATGTTTGAGAAGGGATAATGGTTGCCATATTTACCTCTCTAGTGGAAATCAGCCCTAAAAAGTAGCACAGGAAAAGACAGCAGTAAATATCTAGGCAAGGTTTGAAGATCAACTGGTATTTCCAGGTCTGTGTTTTATGAATCTTATTCAAGAACAGAATTCCCATTATAAGTTTCCCCAAACATGAGCAACATGAGCTTTTCTTCTCAAAGAAGAAACTGGAATCAAAAATATTTGAGAAGACCTTCATGTGAAGATTCCGAATGGACATTGAGATGTTCTGTAACTTAATAATGAAGGAAAACATTTAAAACTTTTCAACTTTGCAAAACCTCATGTTTCCTAAGCACAAACAATCATAGCTCCTGTGTATTTGTGAATACATTACCAAACTACATCTGTAAAGCTAAGTTTCACTGATGCGAACACGGATCTTGAAGTAAGTACGTGGAAGTTCAAGGCAAGGAAGGAACATCTTAAGAATCTGGGGTTGGAAGCTACAGACTCTACAATAGGAAAATCATATGAAGGAAATTAGGTAGGGTAACCACTATAGATTGGATATATTGAAATCATTCACATAAGGATCCTATTTTGCTTCATAAAGTATAATGAGGAAAAGTAGAAGTTAAATCATCAGTTGGTTTTGTTGACTATGTTTTATTATTTAAGTGAGTGAAGCATTTTTATTCCATTTGTTCTCAAAGAGTATATTTCAAAAAATTCAGCTTTGGTAATCCCCCGAGCACTTTGATTCAGAAAAGTTTCCACCATGGGACCATTCTTCGTTCTCCATCCTTCCTCTTCCTCTTCCTCTTCTTAATCTTCTCCCCACCCCCACTCACACAGTTTGGGTCTGTTTTATGTCTAGAAGAATGGGCTTAATTTTTCTCAATGCTAAGTTTTTAAACTCACTACTCCTTCCATTCTCTGTATACTTTTTTGTTGTCTTTTTATTTCCTGCAAGATTTCCCACTTTGATGGTGGTAAGAACTTTGACAAAATTTTGGTGAGATTAAAAAAAAGACTTGAATTCCATCTCCCATAATGACTAGATAGAAGACACTGAGCAAGTGACTTAATATCTTTTAATTTCAGGCCCCTTTTCTGTTAAATGGACTTAATAATGCCTACTTCATAAGTGAAGGTTTTGAAATACATTATATACATTTTAATATTTATCTGATATGTATATAAAACATAAAGTTCTGAGCACAACCAGCCCCTGGCAGAGTAAGTGCCTAATTCTTCTCTTAGAACATAAGAAGACGGTTAAGCACTCTACATTCTTTTGCTCTTTGTTTATAACCACTCACTCAAGTGAGTTTAAGAAAATGGAAGCTCTATTTGATGATTCAGGGGACTTCAAGGAACCCAACAAGAATTATGGCCAAGCTCAATGTAAATAAGAGATAGTTATCAGGCAGCTACTCTTTCTGTCTCTACGTCTCAGGGTTTCAGCTCAAATTACCAGCAGAATATGTTGAATAAAGTACCCATGCCTCTGGTTCACTTCTCTTCTATGACTGAAGTCTACTGAGATTCCCCAAGACATAAGCCTAGGGTTGGTTGTTTTTTTTTTTTTTAAGATTTTATTTATTTATTTGACAGAGAGAGACACAGCCAGAGAGGGAACACAAGCAGGGGGAATGGGAGAGGGAGAAGCAGGCTTCCCACGGAGCAGGGAGCCCGATGCGGGGCTCGATCCCAGGACCCTGGGATCATGACCTGAGCCGAAGGCAGACGCTTAACGACTGAGCCACCCAGGCACCCCTAAGCCTAAGGTTTTATCTATGCAAAATTCCATCACTTTTCCCAGTCCACCATGATAAACCAACAAACTCAAGAAATAATTTTGGTAGATTTTATATGAGATTTCAGTTTACAAGTGGAAGGGAAATTCATGGGCTGTAGGTAAACATCTCCTTTGGCAGAGGCAAACGGTTAATTCCAAAGGAGAATTAGATATTTCATATCATTTTTATTCTTTAAGAAAATTTAAAGTTCTCTCCACTCTTTTTAAAAACGGTGGGGATTTTTTTATTTACATGGGGATTGCCAGTATTTTGAGATCTGAACAGAGTGTCTATGTAACAAAAATAAGCATCACAAAATCTAGGGACATGTGACTCTTGTCCATCATTAATGAAAGTTATCAGGTTGAAGAGCTATAAGCGGGGTGATCAGAAGAAGAGAAGCATAGTGTAAGATGAATTGATTACTATCAATCAATAAACCTTCTGTCCTTCTTAACCTCTTCAACCCATGACCCCCCACCATGCTTTCTTGTCATGGTCCACAAAGCATATTTAACAAGGATGTGGATGCAGTGATCCAGTTAACTTAACCAAAGTCCCCTATTCTTACCTTTTAATCCTTGCTCAGCCATTCTATTTCCAGGTGACCTCTGGCATTTTTGGAAAGGGGATTATAGTGCTGATGTATTAAAGAACTGCTAATTCCTCTTTTAAAAGAACTTTGAAACTAGGAGGAAGATAAGTACGTGGCTGTAATAGGCTTGATCCCAATTTTTCTTCCAAAGACTGACATTTGCTAACAACCTGGATTAAGTCTATAATTAGAGAAATGTAAAAATATTATGTCAGGTTTTGTTTCAGCTCTTCACCTACTAAACTCAACACTTACTGAACATCTACTATATATGAAGGCACTATTTTAAGCTTTGGCAATAAAAAGATGGGTTGACATCAGCCAAGCTGTCAAGTTACTTAGGGTCTGTAAAAGGCCCCAGGCAGTAAAGAAATGATTGTGATTGAATATGCAGGACACCATACAGGTAAAACTGTCAGGGTATTGAACTTACAGAAAGTATCTGGGGCAAGAAGGGAGGGTAGAGACAGTATCAAGAAGAACCAAGATTTAGAGAATTAGAGAACAGATGAAAATTTGCCAGAAAAAGGTATTGGAGCCAAAGCAGTGGGTGGGATGTGGGGATATCTTTAGGCCTTCCAGAGGAGAGAAGAGAACATTTGAAGAAACTGCCATGGAAGAAAGACACGGTGGAAATCCTGGATGTACTTGGGAGTGGCAGGTTGTGAATGAACAAAAAGACAGGCAGGGGATAGATCACAAAGGGCCTTGTGAGTGGTCACCCTACTTTGTGGAGGGTGAACTTAGATCAGAGGCCAATTGAAAGAAAGGAGTCAGTTAGAGGGCATGTTAACACCAAAGTTTTCCAAAAGAGTACGAGAAGAGGAGAGAGGAGCATGAGACAAAAAGAGAATGTCAATTTTTAAGACTAGGAGATACTTTGAAAATGAGGGAGTTGAAGAATTTCTTGCATTAGAGCCTCTATTGGTGAAGAGTTCTACTGGGAATGATTCTCAGCTGAATGTATTTCTGTACTTTTATTTCTTTCAAATAATGTTGCTTTTTAAAATTTATACTATGTTGTATTGATAAATAATTTCTCAGCCAACTGTCTCCAGGGAGTCTGTCCACAGAAACAATTACAGATTTATTGTTGGTCATCCTGCTTTGGAACAGTGAAGTTGATAATTATTTTATGAAATAAGATTGATAGGTTGAAGAGTTTGGAAAAAAATCAAAGATGCTTTCCTCTCTCTCCATCATTTTCCTACTTCGAAAAAAGTGAAGCTCAAATCTAAGAGTAAAGGATTTTAAATTACTATACCCAATGATCTAGTGTCACTAATGGGAGATGATAGGGAAGAGAGGCCATTTTTGGTGTTTAGAGTTGGTCAGATCTTTCTTCAGAGGTTGAGAGAAGAAAGAGAATCCCCAAAGGCTTGCCATTTTACCAATGAAGCTTTCTGTCTCATCCTCAGTGATATAATTCTGATAAGAGATGCTATTTCAAGGTGGTACAGTGAAGTGCCTGCATTCATTACTGGTCAAGTTTTCCTGCTACAGAAGGACCTCAGATGCACATCAGATTCCTCCTCCCCATTTCCTGTTAAAAAAGAGGGAAGACTACATTTCCAGGAAAATTTCAACTGATTCCATTTTTTAGTGGCAACTACAAGTTGATTCATCCTCCCCCTTTCTCCCAAAAATATAATTTGATATTCTGACATTGGTCCAATTTGTTATATATTTTTTTAAAAATGGATAATTAAGGACAGCAGTTAGCGTGAGAGAGAATTGTATAAAGATAGCGTATCCATAAATAAAAGAGGACTTTAGGACATTCCAGTTAAATAATATAAATTAAACTAAGTACTCTGTATTAGGAGACAAGGATAACCAAATACTAACTTTATCTTCTTTCTCTGGAGACATGTTTTCCACATGGTGGAAGTGGGGTTTCCATCATCACTGTTCACATTCCAGATCAAGATAAGAGCAAACAAACTTGAAGTGGAGAGCAAACAATTTCCTTTTAAGTACATGATGTGGAAGCTGTAGCCATCTCTCCTACTCATTGGCAAGAAGGAAGGACATAACCACACCCAGCTGCAAGGGAGGCTGGGAAACTACCTTATCTGTGGTTTTGCTTTCCGTGGTTTCAGTTACCCCCAGTCAATGGTGGCCCGAAAGCAAATGATCCTTCCTGGATCCATCAAATCATCAGAAGGTCAATAGTGGCCTAAGGCTCTGTCACAGTGCCTATGTCATCCCCTTCACTTCATCTCACCATGCAGGCATTTTATCATTTCACATCTTTACAAGAAGAAGGATGAGTACAATACAGTAAGATACTTAGAGAGAGAGACCACATTCACATAACTTTTATTATAGTATATAGTTAGAATTGTTCTATTTTATTATGAGTTATTGTTTGTTAATCTCTTGTTGTGCCTAATTCATAAATTAAATTACCATAGGTATGTGTGTATAGGAAAAAAAATATAATACATATAAGCTCCAGTACTATCTGTGGTCTCAGGCATCCACCGAGGGTCTTGGAACATATCCCCTGTGGATAAGGGGGGACCAGTGTAGTTGTCAGGCAGGACATGATGTACCCTATTAAAAACTCCAACTACTGAAGAGAAGACTTTACTTGGGGGAGAGGGAGGCTCCTAGAAATTTCTACAACATGGAAGTCAATCTGAAGTTTAAAAAATAGAAAGGAGGAGCATCTGGGTGGTTCAGTCGGCTAAGTGTCTGACTCTTGATTTCAGCTCAGGTCATGATCTCAGGGTTGTGAGATTAAGTCCCTCGTCAGGCTTGGTGCTGGGTGTGGA
>NW_027397067.1:64237666-64368929 GCF_003265705.2 Callorhinus ursinus | reverse complement strand
GCATCTCCTACAGCTTGTGGAATGGTGATTTTTGGTTTGTTTATTTGTTTATGTACTTATTTTCTGCTTTTCCCTACTGGGAAGTAAGTACAATGACGATGCATAGTAGTGTGAAAATAAGGAAACCTCATTTAAAATAGACATTGGGGAGGGTGTATGGTATGGTGAGCGCTGTGAATTGTGTAAGACTGATGAATCACAGACCTGTACCTCTGAAACAGATAATACATTATATATTAAAAAGAAGACGAAGAAGAAGAAGGAGAAGAAGAAGAAGAAGAAGAAGAACAAGAACAAGAACAAGAACAAGAAGAACAAGAACAAGAACAAGAACAACAACAAGAACAAGAAGAACAAGAACAAGAAGAACAAGAACAAGAAGAACAAGAAGAAGAACAAGAAGAAGATAGTAGGAAGGGAAAAATGAAGGGCGGGAAATCAGAGGGGGAGATGAACCATGGGAGACTATGGACTCTGAGCAACAAACTGAGGGTTGGGGGGGGTGGGGCGATGGGTTAGGCTGGTGATGGGTATTAGGGAGGGCACAGTCTGCATGGAGCACTGGGTGTTATACGCAAACAATGAATCATGGAACACTACATCAAAAACTAATGATGTAATGTATGGTGACTAACATAACATAATAAAATAAAATTTAAAAAAATAAAAATAAAAAATAATTTAAAAAATAATTTAAAAAAATAATAATAAAATGGAGTTGGGACGCCAGCAGGGGGAGCTCTCACACCCTACCACTTGCCCTCAATTGCAAACCCTACTGGAAGAGATCTACCTTGTGGGCTGATGCTACTTTACCACCCCAGCAGGCGGAAGAAAGGTTTTCCTCCTGCCCTAGCAACAGTCCAGCCAGTAAGAGCCGGTCACAATTCAGCCAATGAGAGGCCAGAATACTTTGAACTGCCAGTTTACTCCAGTGAACTTCTTGTTTGTAACTGTCTTTGCAACATCCCCCTTTTCTCTATAAAAGAACATTTCTTTCTTTTTGTTCTCCAGGCTTGCCTATGGTTTTGCCATCGCTTGCTTGTCGTGAATTGCAATTCTCTGCTGTTTCCTAATAAACCCATTTTTGCTGATACAATAACTGGTAGTTTTATTTTTAAGGTTAACCGTGAGCATTTAAGAATGGTAGTTTTACTGAATTAATGAGACATTCTAAGGACATTGCCAATTACATAACACAATGTCTTCTTTATGTAGACATCCATGAGAAACTTCTCTGAGTTCTCAGTTCTCAGCGTCAAGGTCAGATGTGTTTCTCTTTAGCAACTAAGGTGCTTTGTTTTGTCTTTAACTTACAGGATTTATAAATGGGGTCAACTTCATGTAAATGGTGCTGTTCCCTTTAGACCCCATCCTCAGAAAGTTCCCTTGCTTTGATTTTAGTGCTCTTTGTTTGCTGTTTTGAAATTGTTAATAATTTTATTTTTAAATTTATATTTTGTACATGTTAATATACATTTTATATCTTGGGACACTGCAGCATGCACCAACCTTGGGAGTCTCAGCTCCTGTGCAGCCCCACCTCCCTCCCACTGTCTTCCTGCCTCCCTGGGATGGGTTCTTGGCTTTGCACTATGTTGCCTTTGCTAGGCTGGCCCAGCTGACCGCCTCCTCCCCAGGTCCACCCAGACACTGCTGATACACCCTGCCCCATTGCACCCCAGGCACTGCCTGGCCCCTCTCTCTCTGGCCACTGAGCACTATACACACCAGGAAGAGTTTGTGCAGAGGCAGGGGCCACGGGGAGGGAAGGGGTCAGATGATGCAGACCCTGCAGTGTCTCAGGGCGGGACATAGCAGTGGTGGTCTCTGCTATGATGCTTGGTCCATGTGCTTGGTGGGGCAAGCCTCTTGTTCATAGCCAATCCAGGTACTGATCACATCCCACAATCAACTGATTGAAAATCCTTTGGGGGTTGCCTATTCTTGGTGCCTTGGGGCAGCAGGCCATGGGAAGGGCAGACTAGCTTCCTTGCCCCCGGAGAGGGCACAGTATATAGGTCTGGTGGGTGCAGGAAGGAGAACGCAGCAGCAGGTGGGCAAGTAAGGGGGTGGGGCGGGTGGGGGGAAACACAGCAGTGCCTGTTGAGAGTCTGCTTTACCAGCCAGTATTCTCATGCCCGAGGGAGCAAGCCATTAAATAACAAATAAAAAACACCATGACAGGTCTAGAGTGAGAGCGTGGAAGAAAGGAAAAAGTTTCATGTTTTATTACATTTAATGGCATTTTTCCTGCTTTTTGAATAAGGGGCCCCACATTTTCATTTTGCACTGGAGCCAGCAAATTATGTAGCTGGCCCTGCCTATAAATCACATACTAAATCATATTTTACTCATTACACTGGCCGCTAGGAGAATCAGAACAAAACTTACAACCAACTTTAGCACAATATCAAAAAATTTATGGCATATATTTTGAATAGTGAAATAATCTACCTGTCATTTTTCTTATTTTTCTTGATTTTCATTTCCTTTATCTCTTTACGTACCCAAAGGGAAAAGATCAGATTTTTCATTTATCTTTGAAAGCTTAATTCCTTTTTATGTACTCATCTAGGGCAGAAATAATCACTAATTAAATAACAAGCTAATTGTATATTTAACACACTCTTAGAGAACTCAATAAAAAGCTGGTTTGATAAGACTTGTGATCAATTCCTTCCAGCAGGCATTTGTCATCACTGCAGTTCGTATTGTTTTCATACTTCCCTCTTGTCACACTCATCAATGATAATGCCATGAATGGAAAATGTCAAGCTCCATGTTTTGCCCCAGCATACATGGTTAAGAGTCACTGTATAAATATTGGCTTCTTAGAATTAGATGGCTACTTTATGTGAGTAAAAATGGCGGATATGGTACTCTGTCTTCAAAAAAAAGGTGTATCAGAATATTGACTGCTCACAATGGCGATTGGTTTCCGACCTCATAGTCCTCCAAAGGGATACTACCCCCCACATTTGGACTGCTCACTAGAATAGCCCACTCATCAGTAATTTTTCGTTGATCAGCTACTGTATGTAAGGCTTTCCTAGGCATGGGGAAACTGATGCACAAGTCAGGAGCTATCCCTAGCTGCAAGAGACTTCAGTCCTAGCTGAAGAGAAAGACAGTAAACAAACAAGTAAATAAAGAGATTCACCAATACGTTATAAAGGCTATAAACAGGATTATACGTGACAGGCAAAAATTGAGGGAGTCTGACCTTCATTTCATAGAGTGATCTAGGAAAGCCTCTCTGAAAAGGTGATATTTAAGCCAGAACTTTAAGGAATCTAGGAGGAGCCAGTCATTCAACATTCTGGGAACATGAGTCTAGGCAGAAGAGGAAAAAAAGGCAGGAAAGAAAGGATTGAGTATTACTGAGGCATAGCAGGAAAAGCTGAGAGTTGCCCAGGATGCCCTTGCAGAGTCAGCCTTACCTTCTTCCGGCTCTGCCCTCCTTCATCACTAAGGTCATTAAACAGCTCCCTCTGGTGGTCATCAGGTGCAAACATCATCACAGGAGAGAAATCACACCTACAGAAGAAATATTTACAAAGATACCAAGAAAACAATGTTAGCCAGGTGGGTAGGGAGAAAACCAGGCAGGAAGAAGTACATGCCTAAACAGGAAGTGGTCTCCTATTGGCCTAAGAGGGAGCAAAGGGACAAAGTAAAAATCAATTAATGGTGACAAGGGACCAAAAGTATAGATGCTCAATCCAGCTGCTTCTTGATTACCCAAATAATTACTGCAGTCAACATTAGCCTCTGACAAAGCACAGCTTGGTTCCATTCTGTGATGAGACTCTAGGATTACAAGTTGACCGTCTCCCTTCTCTTCTCAATCGGAAATTCCCAAGAAAGAAGGGAGCCGGAACAGTTGTGTCTAAAGGATCCTTAGTCAAACTTACGAGACTCAAACTTATGAGACTCGGGGCGCCTGGGTGGCTCAGTCATGAAGCGTCTGCCTTCGGCTCAGGTCATGATCCCGGGGTCCTGGGATCGAGCCCCGCATCAGGCTCCCTGCTCCGGGGAGCCTACTTCTCCCTCTCCCACTCCCCCTGCTTGTGTTCCCTCTCTCGCTGTGTCTCTCTCTGTCAAATAAATAAATAAAATCTTTAAAAAAAAAAACTTATGAAACTCTATTGGCCAGCCCCCGGGTCCCCCCACTAAGGGATCCCTCTACCTGACAGCTTTAAGTAGGTTCTAAACACTTCTAAGCAGTTCTTAACAGTCTTCAGCACTCCGTGTAAGGGGCAGTTACGGCTACTAAATGTGATAATTATTTCAAAAGGTGTTCTGAAACTCTCTAACTGAACACATGTTAGGTGTATGATGATAATGATGATGATGATGGTTATATAATTCTACTCCTTTATCCAAGCGGTGGTTTCCTCGAAAAAACCAACCTGGTTTTTACTGGCAGAAATGAGTTGCAGGGCCACGTCCTGCAAATAGGAATGTTCATTGCAGGAAGCAAAGGTTTCCGTGGATTGCAGTGGGGTGGTTAGCTTTGTGATTGAACTAACATCATCACATCCTTGCCTTAATTTAACCCTGTGACATAGAAGAAAACCATGTGAGATCCTTTAGTTAGGGGGCAGGGGGTGGTGGAATAAGGCTCCCTGAATGCCCTTTTTAACTCCAGGAACTCAAACCACTCCAGGTTTCAAGGGTCTCAAGAACCTAGCCATAGTTTGACATTAAGCAAAGTTTTGAAAGATTTTCAGGGGAGGAAAAGGAGAGGGGAGGGATATATTTTGGGGTCAGATAAATCAAAGCACATTTGGCCAGACACTGCCCCCCTTCATTTCCAAGCACATGTGAATTTCCAGGGAAATTGAATCCATGTGTTCCTGATTCATTTACATTTAACTCTTCAAAATGCTTTGTAAGCCCTCCAAGAGCCTTCACTGTATCAAGCCAGGATGTTGGGCTTTGTTAGCTATACAGGCACCTAATAGGCCGAATGAATGGGACGAGGTTTTCAAGACAGAACCAAGGAAGGTCAAAAGGTTTGCACATTTGACCCAACGTATTCTTCTTAATTTCTGGTTCCCACCCACCCACTTTTGGCAACGTGTACAGAAATAAACATTCCCCTCTATGGCACCCATTGAGCCGAGAACTGCGGGCTTGGACGCCCACTTTCGCACAGACCTAAGCCTCTGCCACAGTCAGAGACAGAAGGGTTGACATTTGAGAGGGGCCTTGTGCTTCCCAGTGTTAGTTTTCTTTTCCCGTGTTCGACTTGCTTCCTTTTCTGAAGTGAAAAGGCCGCTGCTGCCACCCCTGAATCCTTGATAAGAACTGACGAGCCCCAGGGGAGTGTGGGAAGAATCTCTGACTTCAGCAGCTTGGCAGAAGTTCTGCGGAGACTTTCTGATCTTCCTCCACATGCTGAAAATCCCTAGAAGTCCTTTGACAGAGAGGAGGTTCAGAAGGGCAGTCTTCCTGTCCTCGTTTCTATTGGGGGAAAAAAAATCATAAAAATAAAAGAAAAAAAATGAGGGTAGCCACCAGATTACATCCTCGGAAAAAGCAGACATAATAAAAACGGCGCTTTCTTTGAGTGGGGTAGGAAATAGAGATCAGTCACTGACCGCTCCCCATACATCTGAAATGCAGTCATAAGTAGACACACCCCGTCTTTAAATTGCACAAGTGTTTGGCAAAAGCCTATGCTTCCTTTTTTTTATGTGATTAATAGCTCAGATGCCTAACTCACAAACAAGGCAAGTTTCTACAAAAGAAATTGCTAGAGCTCACGTGTGAGTATCGTGTGAGTATCATGTTCAAGGTACCCCCTTCTACCTTTCCCTTGTTTTGCTTCTCCATCTTCAGTATGTTCTGCTGTGTATGCAGAATCTGAGACTGTCTAGTCGCTTTCCACCAAAATCTCTATTAAGAGGTCAAATCCTGTCATAAGCCCGCAGAGCCATTGTACGTCTGCTTGCGTGATTGTGTCAATAACGCCCAAGGTCCCTGCTAGTGTCTTGTCTTATTATAGTAGCGCTTGGATCTGCCACTGGGTAGATGCTCAAAACTATTTACTGAATGAATTTAGTGAGGCCTCACTGTATGCCAGCCAGGGTGCATGAAATTCTATTTGGTGCTCCCAATAAATGTAGGAGGTATATACGTTCTTAGGATCCCCATTTTTATAGATGATGAAATGGAAATTTAGAAACATAAGCTACCTACTAAGGTCATGGAGTTAATAAGAAATGGGATTAAGATCCAAGGGTAGGTTTGTCTTATTCTAGTAACCTCTGGTCTTGTAAGACCCATTCAGGATAGGCTTAGTGAAGATGGACTTCACTTTCAATAAGTGAATTTCAGTGTACACCATAGAAGGCAGTACCTACCTAAGATCTGTGCAAGTCGCCTCACTAAGTGGCAGAAAAATTCCTCTTGGTCCTCTTTGTCTAGCACATATTCCCTGAATTCCCCTCTGGGGCTAGCCCAAATTATTTACTTGCTTTTTTGAGCATACCAACACATGTTATTTCATGTCTATACTGATTAGGTGCATGCCCATAGTTTGTTGAAATTTTGATCTGAGATTCTAAACTCTGAAAGCTGTCATACACAATGAATATAAAATCTGTGATCTCTAAATGGCAGATAGAACTTTTTCTTTGATTTTAGCCTGCTTTCCTTTGCCTTGTGAAATAGCTCCTTGCAAGTTCCCTGCAAGATGCTCATTGTCGGCCAGTTTAGGTAAGGGCAGTGAAGTGATTCATAAGCAAATCTAGGACTTCAAGACACCTTAAGAAATTCTATAATCCTCAGTAAATATTCCAATTCGAAGCATTTCAACCTCAAGTTAACCAAATATATATTTTTCTCTGTGGGTGTAAAAATGGTATTGCAAACTGAAAGGCACTGTGCAAATATTCGTTAGAGTTGTTTAAGGAGGAAAAGATCGTTTAAAGAGGAAGTCCGCCACATGAATGCAGCTTTGGTTGCTTTGGATCTATTCACTCTTTGGGACTCTGAGCTCTATAGAACACACCAGCATGGTTCTTTTCCTGAGACTCCTTAGGAGTCCAGACAGGACCACCTTCAGGCAACGCTTTAAAAATGGAGTGAAGAATTACAATCCCTAGAGGGATTTAAGAACGGGATGACATGATCAACCTGACAAGATAAGGTTCGAGGCAGAGAATTCGATTTGAAAACGTCTTTAAAGCTTTTCCAACAAAGATTGCTATCTCTCAGTGGAGACATTTTGCAATCTAGTGCAAAAATATTAATGTTCTGACCTGCTCTACGGCGGTGTCTCTCAAAGGTTCCTGTGTCTCATGAATCACCGTAAGATCTTGTTAAAATCCAGATTCCAGTACATCAGGTCCAAGCTGGCGCCTGAGATTCTGCATTTTATCAAGCTTTCAATTCCTGAAGATGCTATTGGCACAGGGGCCACACTTTGGATAGCAAGACTCTAAAGAATGGTGAAATACAGCTTTTAGATTTAAGAATTAGGAGTCAGGGGCGCCTGGGTGGCTCAGTTGGTTAATAACGCTGACATTAATAACGCTGACATAATAACGCCTTCGGCTCGGGTCGTGATCCTGGGGTCCCGGGATCGAGCACTGCTCGATCAGGGAGTCTGCTTCTCCCTCTGCTCTTCACCTCGCTCATGCTCTCTCTTTCGTGAAAATAAATAAAATCTTTAAAAAAAAAAACACACAAAAAATTAGGACTCAGACCCTGAATTTCGACTCTGTGGCTTGGAACTACACGTCAGTCACTCACTATGTGATCTTGGTCAAAGAACTGTACTTCTCTTTGTCTATTCCACATCTGAGAATAAAGAAAATATTAGTACTTACTTCATAGGCTTTGGGGGCCAATTATATAACAAATTTTTGCAACTATATAGCTGGCTTCATACCTTATGCATAGGAAACATGTAATAAATGTTAGCTATTATTACTACTCTCAGTGGTGTCCACAGAGAATATTGCTTCTTCATACCATCTCCTCTTCCACAGTCAAAAGAAAGGTATAGTTTCTCATAGAAAATATAAAAATTGTGACAATTTTTTTCCCAGATAAAAATAGAACATAAGAAAGGATCTTTAAAGTTCCCTGGGGGCAAATACAGTCAAGTGACAAGTTATGTTTAGTAGACATTTTTATGATAGCTTTTGATGTCTGAGCATTCTCCGAAGTCTATTTGTACATCTGTAGCCACTTCTTTATGATCAATTTTCCTTATTCAATTCCATTTAAAAATGTAGCTCAGGGGCTCCTGGGTGGTTCAGTCGGTTAAGCATCGGCCTTTGGCTCAGGTCATGATCTCAGGGTCCTGGGACTGAGCCCCACATCGGGCTCCCTGCCCAGTGGGGAGTCTGCTTCTCCCTCTGCCCCTCCCCCTGCTTGTCCACATCCACATCCCTGTGTGTTTGCTCTCTCTCTCTCTCTCTCTCTCAAATAAATAAAATCTTTATAAAAATAAAAAAATGAAGTGTAGTTCATTGTGTTCAAAGCCTCACTGGAAATTCTCACCAAAGCAACATACACCTGGTAGTTTTGATCACTTCATGATCTGCTAGCAGAAAGCAATCACAGGAGCATGCTCTTACCTCACTGCACTCTATTTTGACTGGGTGTTTTCTTCTATTACTCAAACAGTGGGAGAGGAGTGGCATCCTTTTTTGTTGTTTTTTTTTTTAATATTTCATTTATTTATTTGTCAGAGAGCGATAGAGCACAAGCAGGGGGAGCGGCAGACAGAGGGAGAAGCAGACTCCCCACTGAGCAGGGAGCCTGCTTTTTTATTGTCCTACTGATTTACTCCCAAATGGAAACCATCCTTTTGCCTATTTATCAATATTTATTTCAAAGAGGGAGAGTCAGAATGGACATACTCCTAGTCCTCAGCACTAACACTTTTTTAAGTACTGGCTATGTCCCAGGGACTGTTTACTCATTTAACATCTATTCATATATTAAACCCATTTCATCTCCACCATCCCCTAAGTAAAGATTATTTTTATCCCCATTTCAAAGAAGGGAAAACAGAGAGTCCAAGGTTAAGGCATTTTGCCCAAAGTCTGGCAGCATGAATAGAGAGAATTACAACACGGGGGGAAAAAAATGGGATTCAATCCAGGTGGTCTAGATCCAAAGCTCTCCTACTTAATCACTGCTAGATCAGGTTACTTCCTCTCCCACATCCCCGGCTGGGACTCAGGTTTGCTGAGTGAGGCACTTACCTCAGAAACACCATTAGAGGGGGCACAAAAAGCTCAATAATCAAGATAAATAATATTTTAATGTGATATTTTTTAAATAAAAAATTTTCAAAATCATGATGAATAAACATTTTTTTTAAATAAAGTAGTTCTGTGCTGATCCATATTGGAAACATGAAGCCAAAGGAAAGATCAGTAATATTGATCCTCTCTTTATTTAAAATTTTGGTATTTTCTTCATCACAGATTTCCTTGTGTGAAGTTTGATATTTTAAAATGTCATTAAAATATCATTTATCTCATTTTTTGAGACGTCCCCCTAGTCCTGGCTCTGCCCACCTCTTCTGGCTTGGTTTTAAACATTGCAGGTACATGAGAGTCTTGAGGACAAAGCCCAGATGTTGCTTACGTTTTTTTCCCTACTATTTAACAGCAACTGTGCTGGCCTCCCCCTTCTCCCATCCTCCCTGTTTTTGATTTTCCCTCCCACACTTTCTTTTTCTCTCCTCCTACTAACTTCTCCTCCCTCCTTGGTCATCTCTTTAGCTCTTTCCCCTGCTTCGGAAGTCTCATGGATTTGTGCCTTCTAGCTTACAACCCCCCATGGTGGAGAGACCCTTCCACAATTCAGTCAAGGCAACTTTTAGAATCACGGGCTGCTTTAAAAGCAGGACCACAGTTGCTATTTTTGCTTCAAGAGGTTTAAATTTTCCCTTCAGAAGATCTGAGGAAGGAGTTAACCTTTGATATAGTTTACACTTCTGACTTAGTATAGCTTTGAACATTTATCCACGTAACAAAGGAGAATTATCTGGGCAAACAGTGACCAGCCCAGGTATGCTAAGGAAGCTGAGGCAGTGCTGATCTGTGCTTGTATACAGTTTTGTGGGGTTATTTGAGTAAACCTGGGATTGAATTCAGTAACATATACCTTTCAAATTTATGATAGTTCTGAGTAACCATTAATTTAGGAGTAGAAGGAAAATGATTCATTTTTACGGGAGCAAAATAGGTAGGAAGTTATATTTGATTACAAGGTACCTTGAGGTTCCTTAAAGAAATAGAGTCCCTGACCCTTCTAAATGTTTTTCCCTTCTGCCACCATGTAAACATGTCTGGGCCAGCCTGTGGGGGTAAGAGACCTTGAGGAACCAAGTAAGTCATCCCAGCTGAGCCACTCTCCCTGTCCCCTACCAGACCAATCAGTTCCCAGATTACCTAGATAACAGACATCAGGCACATGAGTCAGCCCAGCCAAGTCCAATGAGCATAGCCCAGATGACAGACTCAAATCATTCACCAAATACATGGTTGCCATCTTAAGCCATGAAATTTTGAAGTGTTTTGTTACTACACAGCATAAGTTAACTGATTGATACAGAAACAGACTCATGGAGATGTCAGCAGTGTCCTATCATGCCAGAGGCAATGAAGATGTTTTCTCAGCTGTGGGGAAACCACTTGCCCCTGGCTAATCAAGAGTTGGCTCTGTTGTACCTCTCCTGCTGGAAAGAGCAAGAGCTTTTTCTAATACACTTCTGGGATCTACTTTAATCATCGGCAATCTCCTTTTTGCAGTCACTTCCATGTGACTTCCCTGAAACTGCTTAGTCTGAAAATCAGAATCTCTTTTCAAGTATCAAGATGTCCTGTGGGTAGTAGATATCATTTTGAGGGCTAACACTTCTCCTTTTTTACAGGCATCCCTAAGTAAAGCATCAACTGCAATCCTTGGAAAACCAAGATTTTAGAAGCTCTGATCTATAGACTGACAAAATGGAACTCCTCCCAGTTGGTTGGGTTGGTGAGTTTAATACCCTACCCTTCTATTTCTTGCTGCTTTTTCAAATTGATTCTACCTTACCACACCCCCCCCACCACCACCACCACTACACAGCCCCCTGAAACAAAGGAAGAGGTGAAAGAATTAATCCCAGGAAAAGAAAAGAAGAAAGACAAATAGCATCTATTGAGTTGGTTATACACTATACTTTCCCAACCTCATTTAAATCCTAAAGTGTATGGGAAACACATGTTAAATAGACAAGCATTCTGATTTATGCTCCTGTATATTTAACTGAAACTATTTGGTGAGATTCTATGGGGTAAGTAATACTTTTTTTCTATTTTACAGATGAAGACATGGAAGCATTAAATAGATTAAGTAATTTTATCACTGCAACAAGACAACTTCTTGAGGAAGAAAGTTAAGAGATCCTTTTTGGGAGAATATCAGCTCTGATAGGGAATTTGAGTTTAAATTGGAAGAATATTTATGCAAAGTGAAGTTGTTACAAAGTGGAGGAAACTATTACCTTGGGTTGGTCTGTTAAAGTTGTTACAAGTTTTAAAATATAGTTTTAAGGGGGGGATTAAGGAAGTTTATTTTGAATATAGAGAAGTGTAAAAGGGTTAAAAAGGGTACTTTGTTTCTTTTCCTTCTTTTTTCTTTTCCCTCTTCTTATCATTATCAATTCTATTATTATTCATTTTATAAATCTGCATCACATTATATGCATGCCTTTCAAACTCCTACCCCACATCCCTATCTCTCACTCATAACAGATAAATGGGCAATGGGTCCTAGTTTTACTTAACAGTTACGTGTACTTTCAAAAGAGTTATTATCTCATAACTTGGATTTTCCTTTTTTGGTCAGATCCTTTGTTAGAGGAAGGGCAAAGACAATCAAGTAATAAAAGAGATGAAGCACCCCAGAGACGTGGATAATCCACCAAAGACACCATTGGTTCCTGTCTAATCAAGAGCTGGCTCTGTGGTCCCCTCCTGCTGGAAAGAGTGAAGACTTTTTCAAATACACACTGGAATCAGCTCTAATCATTGACATCCTCCTTTCTGCAGCTGGCTCCATATGTGTCCCTCCCATGAAACTGCTGACTCTCCCCCTCATTCCCACCCCAGCTCGCAGTTCTCTAGCATCCTTTCTGATGTTAAAGTATGAGTTTTTGGTACATCCCCTATCCTGTTATTTATAAGACTGGCCAGTTTCTTTTTTTTTTTTTTAAGATTTTATTTATTTTTTAACAGAGAGAGAGAGACAGTGAGAGAGGGAACACAAGCAGGGGGAGTGGGAAAGGGAGAAGCAGGCTTCCCCCCGAGCAGGGAGCCCGATGTGGGACTCGATCCCAGGACCCTGGGATCATGACCTGAGCCGAAGGCAGACGCTTAACGACTGAGTCACCCAGGCGCCCAAGACTGGCCAGTTTCCTGATGTTAAATCCTAGTTCCTCTACTAAATCCTCCTCCTTAATCCCACAGTGCCTTTGTGCTCATAACTGCACTTTATGTTTGTGATAGAAATGTTTCACCTCGACCTGGGTCTCATTTTGAAGAACAATTAGAAGCTTGCCATACACGCTTCTATCTTCTGACTCTCTCAACTTTCTGGCTTTCATACTTTTTCATTTTTTCCTTTTGAATTCAATATCATAGCTGCTACACGCTTCCGCATATGAATCCCAGCAACACCACCTTTGTGACTGTTATCAATGTACTGAGTCTCAATTTGCCTATCCAGAAAGTGGGCACATAGTGATGAGTGTGCCTACCTCCCAGAGTCACAGTGAGTATCAAATACATTTGAGTGGTGTGGCCCGGTGTCTGGTGCATACTAAACTCCCCATAAACACTGATTGTCACTCTTATTTTCTTCATTCCAGGTTCATGAATAGGTCACTGTAGTTAATAATTCCCAAGCTTTTATCAGGACCCAGAAATTCTGACTGTTCAGCATCTGCTTTCCGTATGCTTCTGTATTACCTTCAAATTTTTCTCTGCCCACATCTATGAAATGATTCATAATAAATGAGGCTTGTAATTATTGACATATTCATAGAGATGTCCACAACTCAAATATAGGACTTTTGCAGGGGGAGGTGGTTTCTGCACCATATGTTCAAATTTTCCTCCAAATATTTGCATCCTGAGAGAAAGATGCTACCTTCAAGAGGTAGAGAAGATGTAAGACCTGAGATATGAAAGAATGTGTGAGGCAGGTCAAGTGCAATTGCAGCCTAGTTTGTCTCAAAGGGTGATTCCTAAAAGTATCCAGCCTGGTTCTTTATTGGAAGGCCATCTTGCAGATGAGGTGGATTTAACAACTGGCAATGAACACATCTATATTATGGATGATGAGCTGGTTCTCTGTAGTATAGTCTTTATATACCTGTTTATTCAAGAGCAGGGAAGGACGGGGTGGGTAGAAGGAAAGTATCAATGTGCACACAGCCATGAGTGGAACTTGACCAAAATGGCAAAGCAATAATACAGTCCTTATCTGGCTATATTTCAGATAAGACTCAAAGACCTGTTTTACACAAGAGATGGCTACTAACAACTTCCACAAACTCAGAAACATTTCCTTCATCTTTCTTGTAATAGCTGGGAGCTTAGGCTGCCTAATACAATCAAGGCTAAAGTTCCCCGGTGACTTCAGTGGAAACTTAGGCTTAGAGAGGCTTAATAAATGGCCAATGACCATCCAATGAGTGTCAGAGGCAGGATTAAGCCCAGATATACTTGGAACCAGAATTCCTGCCTTTGTAATTACAACACAAAGAAAAATGATAGAGGGCAAGTTGTCTGGTGTGAAAACAGACCTGTTTGAGAGAATGGTCCGTAAGGAGCATGTTTATCTCATCAGCTCAGCAACCTCGATATTTCACAAAGATACATCTGATTCCTGGCTGAGAATCAGTCCATTTTCTGCAAACAAGATTATACAAAAAGATACATTTTTCATGGAGTCATCCTATTCCATGGTACGGAACATACCGTTTTCTGAGATCCTTTTTAAAAGTTGAAATATGAGATGGGATGCCTGGGTGGCGCAGTTGGTTGAGGGTCTGACTCTTGGTTTCGGCTCAGGTCCTGATCTCAGGGTCATGAGATTGAGCCCTGCACTGAATCTCACATCAGTCTCCATGCTCCACGTGGAGTCTGCTTTGGGGTTCTCTCTCCCTCTCCCTCTGCCCCTCCCTGCTGTGTGCTCTCTTTCTCTCTCTAAAATAAATAAATAAATCTTTAAAAAAATAAAAAATAAAAGTTGAAATATGGGCAGAGGCTTTTGATTCAGAATAAATTCACTTAGCTTCCTTCATATATATTGGCTTTATTCTACTTTTTACTATATGGTGCTTGTTATATTTATTTGGTAGAGATTACAGTTTTACAGATATTTCTAAGGAATCATCTGACAAAATAATTCATCATACAATAGATCATTATAAAATTGAGAATTATATAGCTAATGCCAAAACAGAAGGAAAGAGTAGGGGCTACATCTGATTCTCAATTAGATTCTTACTGGCAATAAAATATGGTTGGTAAAAACAATAAAGATATGCTGATGATTGACAGAAAAACAAGAAGGGAGGAGGCAAAGAAAAAGAAAGAACAGAGACTGAAAGAGGAAGAAATGTGTAAAAGACAAGGAAACTGTAGGAAAGTTAAGTCAGTGGGAGCTGAGATGTATTACAAAATTGTTGTGAACACTTCAAAAATATGAATGCACATGTGTACTCACGTACACTCCTAGGATCAAAAGTCTATCTAATTTCAACGTCTAGGTTCTTCAACATTTTGTTCTACTTTAAGAAAGAATCTAATTGTCATTTGATGGGTAAACCCCAATTTAGAGCAATTTGGGATCCTCGAAGAAAAAATCCAGAGATCATGGGCTAAGGTATCATTCAGACCTGGGCTTAGCTTCCAACTGAACTACTTCACCAGCTATAGTGTTGGTGAAGTTATTTGTATTTTCCTGAGCAGCATTTTCATCTCTAAAAGCCCTGTAGGTTTATTATAAGAATTAAATAACATTATATATGATGTTTATAGTATATTATTACATACATAACATATATATGATAACATGATGTCAGTCATGTTACATATATGTATTAAGTATCTGACATATGTTATGAGTGGTTTGATCAAATAGTCCCCTCATATCAAATCTTAGGGTGACCAAGTTTACCCTCTGCATTTGTCCAGCCATCACTCCCAAGATTGTGATCATGGTAGCTATCAAACTATACTTTTTCTGACTATTCTTGGTATTTCCCAGCAAGAAGAAAAGGAAATTCATCGGAACTAGTCAGGCACACTCCAAAACCACTTAAATGTTTCATAAATATTGTTACCTTGCACATCCAAACATCTAAATCCTATATCTAACAATTTTTCCTTGATTATAGTTGCACAAATTCTCAATGACACAAAATGTTCATTAGCAGATATATTTTGCTAATCATTTAAAAATTGAAAGCAATCTGAATGATCATCAACAGGAAAATTGTTTAGCGAAGATTTGTTGTATCCATATTATGGAATAATATGCGACTCTTAATAGGAACAGGATAGCTTGGGACGCCCAGGTAGCTCAGTCAGTTAAGTGTCTGACTCTTGATTTTAGTTCAGGTCATGATCTAAGGGTCATGAGATTGAGTCTGGCTAAGTGTGCAGCCTGCTTAAGATTCGCTTTCTCCCTCTCCCTCTGTCCCTCCTCCTTGCTTGCTCTCTCTCTCTCTCTCTGTCCAAAAAAAAAAGAATAAGATAGCTCAATGTGTTACTGAGATGGGAAAAAATGTCCACAATATATTCTGAAGCTAAAAAAACAATTGTGAAGCACTATAAATGATTTGATGTCGTTTATGTCATAGAACATACATGTATTTTGTAAAATATGTATACATGTATATAAGTGTATTATATTTTCTACATTTGTTATAATCTCTGGAGATTATAATAAGTCAAAATGAGAAAGGAATTTTTTTCATAAGATGGATCAATTTCCATAAATTATATGTTATATTAATTTCCTATTACTCTGGTACCACAAATTTAGTGATGTAGGACAACACAGATTTATTTCTTCCAGTTCTGGAGATCGGAAGTCTGAAAGGGGTTTTTAGTCTAAAATCAAGGTACTGGCGGCGCCTGGGTGGCTCAGTCGTTAAGCATCTGCTTTCGGCTCAGGTCATGATCCCAGGGTCCTGGGATCAAGCCTCGCGATGGGCTCCCTGCTCAGCAGGAAACCAGCCTCTCCTTCTCCCACTCCCCCTGCTTGTGTTCCCTCTCTCGCTGTGTCTCTCTCTATCAAATTAAAAAAATAAAAATCTTAAAAAATAAAAAATAAAAAAAATAAAATCAAGGTACTGCTTGAGCTGCATTCCTTCTGGGGCGTCCAGGGAAGAATCCATTCCTTACTTTCTCCAGCCTCCAGAGGCTGCCTGCATTCCTTAGGTCTTGGGCCTGGCTGAGACTCCAGTCTCTGCACAGCCATCCACACTTTTTTCTTACTGACTCTCCTGCCTTCCTCTTAGAAAGGGCCTTGTGATTACATCGGGCCCACACAGGTAATCCAGGATAATCTCAAGATCTTTTAATGTACTCATGCAAAGTCTATTTTTCCATGGAAGGTAGAAAATTCATAGATGAAGATGTGGATGTCTTTGGGGGACCATTTTTCTGCCTACCAGGCATGTCTTTCTGTTTTGTAAAATCTGTCTTCTTGGTAATTACTTAGCCACTCACTTGTTACTGATTCTCTCCCCAAGCTCTACATAAAAAGAAACATATGTTCTTTCATTAGCATAAGACATTCGCACAATGAAGAAGGAGAAAAGGAAGGAAGGAATAAAGAAAGGGAGAGAGGAAGGTGGCACAGACTCTGTTTTCCCATACCTGAAATAATGGGTGCTCAAAACTATTAGATATGATACATTCAGTTATTCCCTAAATAATAAGTTCTTATGAGGAGCGGAATAGTCTCCAAGGCATTGCTCACATCACCAAAAAAAGGGCAGGGTGGAGGAAGGGGAAAAAAAAGATGATTGCTGTGCCTTTTTGGAATTTATCATTCATTTGGGGAGACAATGCAGGCATATGCAACATAACATCCCTATCAGTGAATCAAAGTAGTTTACAATGAGTTTTTGGAGGTGGGTGACAAGAGCTTGATAGCAGAGTAATGGTCAAAGGATTTAATTCGGTGATAGTTTCATGAATAGAAGATTTGAATTGGATTTTATAGGAAGCAAATAAGCACAAAATGGTAAGTTATAGAGGTCATTTACAATAAAAGAAATCAGAGTGAAAGCACATAACCAAGGAAAAATTGATGGAAAATTTTGGTAAACATTGCAACTTTGTTGGGGGAAGAGCAGATGCACTTGGAAGGACGTAGAACGTGTGTACAACTGAGGAAGTGATGAGTTGAGTAGGCAGAGAAGACTAAAGGAGGCAAACCCCGTAGCGTATGAATGGCCACCGTGCATTCCCAGCAGACAAGTGAAATAACGTGATTTTTGCTTCTAAGCGTCTATCTAGAACTTCTTCCAATATCCGATAAAGATATAGTAGTACTATGTATTCTATAATTAGGCAAAATGGATAGTTTTTAAGTTCTTTTAAAGGACATTTTTGTCATAGAGAGTTAAACAATCTTATTTCTATTGAGACTGATAATGGTAATCAAGAGGAAAGGAAAATGTCAACAAAGAAAAGCCAAGGTGGTGGGGCGGGGAGGGGAAGTTTAACTTATGTATAGATCACTAGCACCTCCTGGTGGCTAAAGTGAAAATCCATCATCAAGAGAAACTGGACCATCCCAACAAAAAGTCATTAATAAGCAATGTAAAAAAACAAGAGGGATGGGGTGGCTGGGTGATAGAATTGGGGAGGGTATGTGCTATGGTGAGCACTGTGAATTGTGTGAGACTGTTGAATCACAGATCTGTACCTCTGAAACAAATAATACATTATGTGTTAAAAAAAAAAAGAAGAAGATAGTAGGAAGGGAAAAATGAAGGGGGGGAAATCGGAGTTGGAGATGAACCATAAGAGACTATGGACTCTGAGAAACAAACTGAGGGTTCTAGAGGGGAGGGGGTGGGGGGATGGGTTAGCTGGTGATGGGTATTAAAGAGGGCACGTTCCACATGGAGCACTGGGTGTTATATGCAAACAATGAATCATGGAACACTACATCAAAAACTAATGATGTAATGTATGGTGATTAACATAACATAATAAAATAAAATAAAATAAAATAAAACAAGTGCATGTTTGATAAAAAAACCTCAGGCTACTGTGGAGGAAAATATTGTAGATATAAGTAGACTACTTCTCCCCCATCTACAATATACCCTATACCCTAAGACTATAATTTTAGATAATTCATAAATGATTGGGCAATTACTTAACTAAGGTGGTGTGTTAGATTCTGAAAAAAATTGGATTCAAGACACATTTAGAGTAAAAACCAGCAAGAATACTTCAATTTTATAAGTGAGGAAATTGAGGTTTATAGAGATAGAAGAAAATGCCGAAAGTCACACAACTAGTGAAGTGAAGATCCAGGATTTAAACTTTAGCACATCTGGGGGTGCCTGGGTGGCTCAGTTGTTAAGCGTCTGCCTTTGGCTCAGGTCATGATCCCAGAGTCTTGGGATCGAGCCCGACATCGGGCTCCCTGCTTGGCGGGAAGCCTGCTTCTCCCTCTCCCACTCCCCCTGCTTGTGTTCCCTCTCTCTGTGTGTGTCTCTCTCTCTGTCAAATAAATAAATAAAATCTTTAAAAAAATAAAAAATAAACTTTAGCATATCTGTTTCCAAAACCCTAATCTCACCCAGTATACAACTACAACTCCACAATACAGTAAGAAGGACAAGAAAGTCCACATTGACTCACATGCTCTGGTCCTGAAATTTAGAAAGAAAAAAAGAAGTCTTCAAGCATTCAACATTTTTTTAAAGAATAAAACGCAATTTTTATAAAAATATAGTTTCTCAGAAGGTTTACAACAAGCCCATTTCTTTGAGATCTTTCTATGTAAATTTGTAGTTGTTAATTTGTAGTTGATTTTGAATGCAAAAGACCCCGTTTACTTCTGTATAGACACACGCAGCCAATTTTTAGTAAAGTAACACAGAGAACCCACTCTGGGCAGAAAATTAAACATGATGTCCTTAGAATATCATTACATATTGTAGCCAATGTATGTACCTATTCTGGAAGTTTATCGTCAGACAGAAAGGAGGGGCCATAGGGAAGGTGCTGTAAAAACCTATGTTAGAAATACACACACACACACACACACACCTGCCCAGGAAATCCCAGCTGTAGAAATCAGTCTAGAAACCTGATTGTCCAAATGATGGCCACTAGCTTCATCTGACTATTGAGCCCTTATAGAACATGCTGTCCAAACTGAGATGTGCCAAAAGTATAAAATACCAGATTTTGAAGACTTAGTGTGATAAAAAGTAAAATATCTCATTAATAATTTTGATATTCATTACAAGCCAAAATTATGTTTTAGATATATTGGGTGAAATAAAATATGTTATTAAATTAATTTTACCTGTCTCCTTTTCTTTTTCTTTTGTTTTTAGAGAGAGTGTGCATGTGTGTGCACGTGGGTGAGCAGGGGTGGGGGGAAGGAGCAGCGGGAGAGGGAGATAGAGAATCTTAAGCAGGCTCCATACCCAATGTGGAGCCCGATGTGGGGCTTGATCTCACGACCCTGAGATAATGACCTCAGCTGAAATCAAGAGTCAGGTGCTTAACCGACTGAGCCACCCAGGCATCCCTCTTTTTACTTTTTTGTTGTGGGTAATAGAAAAAATTGAAATTACGTATGTTAATTTCATGTGTAGGATCACATTATATTTCAACTGGACAGGACTGTTCTTGACATACACAGAGATATTTTAGAGACTGTTGTTTTGAGGGGCATGACAACAGGTGGATGGAATGTTTCTGGATGTGTCCAAGTTTGTTATATATCTCTCCCTTAAATATAGTCCTCTCTAGCCACTGTCAAATTTCTGAATTCAAATTTCACTGCCAAAAAACCTGTTGCATAAGATTATTTGTCTACAAGTCTGCATGTTTGCATTGCTAGTGTTTATTTTCAGCAAAGTCCTCCTGTTACCTTCAAAGGTTAGGATTCAGATGTCAACTCTGCATTCATATCAGATGACATCTCATTCTTTCTGTAGTACTTCAATGCAAAAAAGGTAATTACCAAAAAATATTACAAAAATACAAAATATTACAAAGCACCAGATAGTGCCTTGCCTTATCTTAAGTTGTGGAAAGTCATGAGATTGTAGTTCTTGATTTCAAGAAGCTGAAAGAAAAGACAAATATAGAAGGTGAAAATGCACATTATCCTACTCTGTGAGAAATGAAAAATTCCCAGTGTGGTATAGGAATTAAAGATTGATGAGATAGTTGATTCATAGGGCTTACCCGGAAGGATGTGAATAGAAGATCGAGTTGGGATTGGATGCAGGAAAACCTCACTGAGTTCACTTCCTTTCTACTTACTGTGAGATCCTCAGCAAAAGATCTAACCTCCTTAGGGATTAATTTCCTTACCAGCTACTATAACCCAATACAGTGTTTGACTGATGGTCAGTAAGTTTGTTGAGCAAATACATGAATATGTCTAGAAAATGGAGGTACTAATTCATATATATTGAAGGTTTTGTGGGCATTAACTTCAATGACTTTATAAATTTTAGATCACGATAAATATGCTAGCTGTTTATTCAGTACTGAACACTTACTGAGTGCCAGGCACTATTCTAGGCTATGCCTATTACTTGGGTTTTAAAGTAAAGGTAGAGCTTAGGCTGTATGGAGAGAAAAATGTTCCAGGTAGAGAGAAAGGGTTAAAAAGACCCAAAGGGATACATCTTTTATTGCTTTAATATTCTAACTGACCTCCTTGGTTCTAATCCTAACTCCTTTAGAACAACTTCTGTACATCTAGCATGTGCCTTTGGGGCCCCCATGTCATGGCCCCCCGAGCACCCTTGGTGGCAGCTGCAGCTGAGGTAGATATTTCTATGGGAGCTCAGATTTGCCTTGTGATGACATCATTCCTGAAGCACATTCCTCCCCTCTCCATGCTTTCTGCTGGAGTGCCTTCTCTGATGCCACAAGAGCCCAGTGGGTGTGCCCACAAGTGCATCTAGAAATATAGGAGACTTAAGAACCCAGGGACATCCTCCAACCAGTGGGGAACTGGAATCAGTGGATAAATTCTCCTGCTTCCCATCCTTTGATGGGACAATTCAGGGTTATTCTGGTCACTTCTCAGAGGTTCGGGTAGAATTGAGCCCTTGTCACCTACAGCAGCAACCTCAGTAATATGCTCTCATTTTACTTTTTCTCTTTCCCTGTTGCTCTTCCCCTACTCCTTTATTCCAGCTTCCTAGAATCATTGACCAAATAAACAACTTTTACCCAGCTGTATGTCTCAGGCACTGCTTGGGAGGAACCCTAGGGGAACACTGCCAGAACATCACAATTACAATACGAAGTGTGGCTGTCTTAAGGCACAATTCTAATCTCCCTTCAAGTCCCACCCAAGTGAAATATCACCCCTCAATGAAGTGTTCATAGCCTGCAGCTTCCCAGACATAATGGTTCCCCAGTATCTTTATTCTCTCATACTTGGTGAATTTGCATATGCAGATATGGAATCCTTGAATAATGACAATCAACTGTGTATATATGATACATATATATGTTAAAACCTAGAATATAAAGCAAGAGGATTATAAACACAAAGGCTATTTGTGTTCCTTCTCAGACATGTCAACGTCACTCTGCTATGTTTCCGTTAGAAATCTAATCACTACAAAATTTTAGGAATTTTAGAAGGTTTTGCAAAAATATCCAGGAGGTCATATGGATCCACCACATCTGTACCACAGTCTTTCATCAACTTGCACCCTGTCCTTACCTCTTCTGCAGTTTCTTTTTAATTCTATTCCCTCTTTGTTCAGAGAAGTTAAGCAATTTCTCTTTTTCTTGGAACCAACCAGGATCGTTCTGATGCACTTGGCTCTGCTCAGAGTCTCAAGCTTTCTGACTACCTAGGGGGCCATGTGAACAATTTCTTTCCCCCAAAATATAGTGATCTCTTCTTGAAAGAAATCATTTCTCTTCTGCCTCATTAAATTTCTGTCATTTATTATAATTTTTAAAGCTGCTTTTCATCATGGCTATAACACATTTATTCATGGGAATCTAGCATCCTCCATTTCTGAGACTTGCTCATCTCAGGGCATGTATGCTGGTGTCACAAGAGGTTATATTTACCAGTTCAGCAGCTGTTGAGCCTCTACAATGTCCAAAACTCTATACTAGTTATTGATGGGGTTGTAAAATATGAATATGACACAAGCCTTGTCCTTGAGCTTACCATCTATTGGGGAGACACATGGAATAAAGCAATTCTACTAACAAAGCAGATTTTGACCTAGGAGCAATGGCTCAGTAGTCACTAATCATATATATATATATATATATATATGTATATGTATATGTATATATATATGTATATGTATGTGTGTATATATACACACATATGTATGTATATAACCTTAGTACAAGTGTAAGGACTTTCTTTCTCTCGGGTTTATAACATAAAGTAGAATTGTCAGGTCAGAAGGTATATGAAAATTTGACTTTATAAGATAACGCCAAATAGATATTCCAAGTGGTTATATTAATTTATATACCCATAGCAGTTTATCTAGCTTTAATATTGAAATGCATTCTTCAAAATGTTAAGTTTTTTGTTGTTTTTTTACTTTCAAACAAATACTTGCCTCCTTCAAAATTTCTGGCTACGTCACAAAGAAATGTGAAGCAGTTTATAATACTGCCTTTGGTAAATTCAGAAAGTGAATAACATTTTACACAATAGGAAAATTACAAGTATAATTAATTAAATTAAAATTATACTTAGAAAAATAAGAGAACATATAGAACCCAATATTCATGGAAGAATGTCAGAAGTTCCTGAATTAAATGCAAAATCTGTGTTCATATGTGCATGGTTCTAGGAAAACACAACTTTCTTTAAATTCTCAAATATGTCTGTGCCCCAGAAAATGTTAAGCATCATGGCTAAAAAATAAAACACACAATGATTGTACCAGAATTCTGGAATATAGTATTTGAAAAAGAAAAAAATAGTCATAAACTTCCTAGAAATTACAGCAAAGGAAGGCACGTGATTTGTTATGTTTTCACAGGACAAAAGGAAATATGCCAGTCTTTGTCTTAATAATTATTCTTTGCTATATCATCTGGAAATCACATGAGTTTTTTATGGCTCATACTGAAGTTGAACCTTGAAGGATAGTGCAAATTTTTAAAAATTAGCTGTTGATAATGCACCAAAGTAAAACCCGAGTCAGCAAAATGGAAAATTGCGCATAAAAAGAAGAGAGAAGCTGGAGCTAGCAAGTCACAGAAATTATAAAGTATTTCTACCTAAGGAGCATGAGGCAAGAATTAATACACAGCACATGTGAGAGTTTTCTCACCCAGTGTTAGCAATCGGCAACTGGCAAAGGAGGGCCTCCTTCAACAGGGACTGCATGCTTCGCTAGGAAAAACAGTCACATTTGACCACCCTGGGAGAGGCTTATAAAAACGCTTCCAAGCTAGTAAAGGAAAAGACCCAGACAATTAAAACAGGAAGTACCAGCTGAGGAAAATCTCCACTGGTGTTCCTGAGTACACATCCACATAATGAACAGAAGGGTGGTTGTAGCGAACCTCCCAAAAATCCTTCTTGGGCAGGTGGCCCTCATCAGGAAGTATTTGCTGGTTTGGGTTCATGAAAACCCATAGCATCAAACCACTGAGATGCTATAGTCTCTTAAAAGTAAAAGTAAAACAAAAGGTTGAGTCATAAATACAAAGAACAAACTGATGGTTGCCAGAGGGGAGGTAGTTGGGGGAGTGGGAGAAATAGGTGAGGGGGATTATGAGGTACAAACTTCCAGTTATAAAATAAATAGTCATGGGGACGAATAGTACAGCATAGGGAATATAGTCAATAGTACATTGTAACACTGTGTGGCGACAGATGGTGACTACTCATTGTGGTGAGCACAGTGTAATGTGTAGAATTGTTGAGTCACTATGTTGTACACCTGAAATGAATACAATATTGTATGTCAACTATCCTTCAATTATATATTTTTTCCTGTTATTTCCTGGAATGTTTTAGCAGAATGTAAATTAGGTAAAACTTTAAGAAATGTGATTGTGGAGTGTCTTAATTGCTGTGGAAATATAAAGATAAAAATGATATTGAGAAGCTATAGCTCAACATGTACAGTCTCCTTTCGTGGAAAAAAATTCTGAGTCCAGCTGAGGAAAAACAGAAATGCCCGCAGTTTTGTGTCTCGTAACTGCTAACATGCTTTGTTGCTTGGGTTTTAATCTCTCTCTCTGGATCTTAGACCCTCAATCTTGTAATGAATTCTGTGGTCATTTTGATGAGTGCTTTTGGATCTTACTGTGCACTGTGATATGCGAACTCCCACTATTAGAGAAGAATGTTTCTGCACAAAAAAAAGAGAGGCTTTAAGTTTAATCAGGGAAGTAAGGTGAGAAACCAGGCAATCCTTATGCTAGATTCTTCAAGGACTCATCCCTAAAGCCAGCAATAGCGAAAGTGGTTTTCCATTAGCTATCAAGAGTTTATTTGAGATATAATCAAGAAAGAAGGGCTGAGGTAAGAATAACTCCTCATCAGGAGTCAGAAATAAGTTTTAGTTCTGGGCTTTTCACAAACTAGAGGTGTCATTTTGGGTTTCTGTTGCCTCGCCAGCAAAATGAAGGGGTTGGACTTAGATGAAATAGGTGTTTGAAAAAATCAGGGATGACTCCTTTCTCAAGCCTTAATCTGACTTATAGTTACTTAAAAATAAGCACTATGAGAGTCAACTTTCAGTCTTCCAAGAGACACAGACCAATCAAATGCTTATGTTGTTGTCTTTTATTTTCTACTCAAAAAATATTACAGAAAGTTCTATAATTGTTGAATCCCTCTACAGTTAGAGTTCTTTTCAAAAATATTTTATTTATTTATTATGACAGAGAGAGAGAGATAGCGAGAGAGAGAGAGAGAGAGAGAGAGCACAAGCAGGGGGAGTGGCAGGCAGAGGGAAAGGGACAAGCAGGCTCCCAGCCAAGCAGGGAGCCCGACGTGGGGCTCAATCCCAGGACTTTGGGATCATGACCTGAGCTGAAGGCAGATGCTTAACCAACTGAACCACTCAGGTACCCCTAGATTTCTGATATTAAGTCATTTTAAAGGTATGTTTCAAAAAGCATTTCCAGCTTTTTTTTTTTTTTTTTTGGAGGAACAAATAAAGTTCACCCATAATCAAGTTTGGTTGACATAACATGATCATTTCTTCACTGGGGTGATGGGGTAGGGAATTTGATTATACTCAGAATGATTGATAATATGATATCCAATCACATTTTTTTTCCTTCCAGGGTCTGGTTTCCTCTACTCTCTAAACATGGATATTTCAGAGAAACAAGTATGCCAGAATTCTTACAACATAGAGCAAACACAAAGACTGCAGAATGCAAAACACAGCATGCTTTTTTATTCCCCTTTCTCCTTTATAATTTATATAAATTATCTTGGGAAACAAATGTTCCAAACTTTTGATGCACTATATTCTTTAGTTACAATTTTAAAAAGATTGCTATGACAAATGACCAAAATACTGGGCCAGCAGGAAGAGTATTCCTAGGGCCCCTGGCCCACTAAAACATGTTTATTAGATTATCTTAAAGGACCCTCTGGTTCCATGCATTCAAAATGTAGAACTAGAAGAGAAAAGAAGAATATATAATTTTTAAAAGATAATTTGGTACATAAATTATGGTAATATGATTTACCACCTGTCACTAATCAATGCTACAACAACCTCTAATTTGAGTTAGTATGTCAATTTACCCATTATCATTAGCTTAAAGCCAAAGAGGTTCTATGATATGTATTAGACCATGATCTCATGGTAGGGAGGGATTTCTCAAAATCATAAAGGAAAAATTGATAAAGTAAGATACATTGAACTTAAAAACTTTTGTTCACCAAGACACCAGGAAAAGGAAGCCAAAATGAATGGCAAAGTAAGGAAATCCGAAAATCTGCTCCTCTATAAAAGCAATGAGAACACAGGCAAAATTTTTCAAAATCAATTTTTTTAGAACTCTGGAAATTCGCCAAAGATGTGCAACAATTTGAGGAGCACTTCTTCATGAAAAATGGCCATGTCTTGGAAAGAATAGCAAGCCCAGTGACATTTTAACTTGCCCTATTCTAATACTCCTTCTCCAGTTCCACAAAAGTCTTAAAAAACAGTGACCAGCAGTTTAGCAATCACTAGAATGAGAAGAACAGGTTTGAACCTCCCCAACAGCAGCATTCTCAGAGAATTGTCATTATATGACCTGTCTGGCAGTTCCCCTGAAGCCCCCACTCAAATAACTTCTTCTTCACTTGATCTCAGCAAAAGACTGAGAAGCAATAGAGAACTTTTTCTTCACTCAGAACTCACTCAGTGCAAGCAGCTTCTTCCCTGGAAGTGTCTGTCAGATTGTTTAGCACTGCAGCTGTGTCCCTGCCCTGTGCTCATATCTGGAACAGACCCAAGAAAGCTCTGACTCTCACTCCTCATAGGCTCTGCAAACACAAGAAGTCCAGGCTAAGGCAGAGGGACAGACTGCCTGCCTCAGAATTGAAGGCATGCCCCTACATGCACACAGAGCCACTTGGTAAAGGTTGGGAGATATATTGGTTCTAGGCATTTAAAGACATCTCTGTCCAGTCATTAGCTGACCACTAAGGTAACCAAGCAGAGACTTCATTGTCCACTTATGACAAAAAAGACTTTGCAATATTAGTTCAGGAAAGTCACTAAACAAACAATAACAGCACCAATAAATAGCAATGACAACAAGCCCCAAGGAGTAGACTTATTTCCAGAATTGCAACATTATATTACTTAAAATGTCCAGTTTTCAACAAAAATTGTAAGACATACGAAGAACTAAAAGAATGCCCTATACATAGTAGAAACTGTTACTGAGGAAGCCCAGACACTAGATGTACTAGACAAAGATTTTTAAATCTGCTATTTAAAATATATTCAAAGAACTTAAGAAAACCATATCTAAAGAAATAAAAGAACAAATGGGAAGGATGTTTCATCAAATAGGGAATATCAATAAGGTGCTATAAATTATAGAAAAAAGATATTATGGATTACAAATACAATAAGCATAGTGGAAAATTCACTAGAGGTATTCAACAGCCTACTTAATCTGTCAGAATAAAGAATAAGAGAAATGAAAGATTAGTCATTTGAGATCATCCAAACACCATCAAGCATGCCAACATACTTATATGTGACTCCCAGAGGGAGAGGAGAGAAATAAATAGGCAGAAAGAATATTTGGAGAAATAATGGTCAAAATTTCCCGAGCTTGAGGAAAAGCATTAATCTACCCAAAAAGCTCACCAAACTTCAAATAGGGCAAACTCAAAGAGATCCAAACCTAGACACATCATAATCAAACTGTAAAAAGACAAAGCCAGGGAGAAAGTCTTAAAAGCAGCAAGAGGAAAGCAACCCATACAACTGATCCTCAGTAAGATGGGTGTCCCTGTCCTACAATTACAAGAAGCTGGATTCTGAAAGAATGACATAAGCTTGAAAGGGAACCCTGAGCCCCCCAAAAGAACACAGCTCAGCCAACATACTAATTTCAGTTTTGTGAGACCCTGAGCAGAGGACACAGTTAACTCCTGCCCAGACTTTTGACTCATGGAAACTGTAAGACAATAATTATGTTGTTTTAATGCTGCTATGTTTGCAGTAATTTACTACCAGCATTAGAAAATGAATATAGTGTAGAAGTTTGAGATAGAAGAAGAAGAGTTATGTTGGGAAGGAATGCCTAGAGGTATTGACACTATTGTTGGACTTTGGTGATTTCTACATTGGTGTTCATTTTATAATTATGTGGTAAATATATTTTGTGTAACTAGTGTAACTAGGTCATCCTTAATTTAAAAATAAACTTAAGTATTTTTAAAATGCATTAAGTCAAAGCTAAGATAATGGATCAATTTTTGGTTAACTAGCCAGAAAGGTTATGCTTGCTAAACTAAGTAGAAACTGGTAGTAGGTTGAAATTGACACATCACCCAGAAGAAATTTAAGAATATATACACCCAATCATCATCTAAAAAAAAAAAAAAAGGAGACTGATAAAAAATAAGTTCCAAAAAAGGGTAAGGAAAAAAATTAGGTGAATGCCCCAGTAAAGACAATCCCCTCTCAGGAACTGGCAGAGATTTTCAAATGTTGGTCTGAATGAATACCATTCATTCAGAAGAATTGTACTTTTTCATGTCGGAGCAGAAGATTTTTATCTCAGGAACAAAAAAAGATTCTAGCTTAATGTCATGTAAAGACAGCATGCTAAATCTAGAGTCGTTGAGCCACCAAAATAAAACTGAATGGCAGATGTGTACTTCCTTCCTATTTCTATGTCTTTACCTATGCATGGATCCCCTCCCCTACCCCCAGCTTCCCCTTGCATCTCATTACTAGAACTAGAGGTCCCTCTCTCACTCCACACCACCACTTCAAAACAGTCAGCACATCACTATAGTTGGTGACTTGGTATCCAAGTTTGGGTCAATCGAACAAACATACTATATATCAGGCACTGTGCTAGTAGTGTGTATAGAGATGAAACTGATAGGACCCGTTCCCTGAGGTGCTGCTCTTCCAGAGAAGAAGAGAGGCAAAGTGACAGATAATTTCAATACTTACATGAGGGGCTGGAGAGATTTAGTGACTTATTAACTCACAATTTGTTTTAATTATTAACTTGATATTTGAACACAAAGGATTTTAGAATGAAATGTTTACTGGCACCCACTCATGCACCAGGGTGTTTTTCTGATATTATATCATTCAAATTCCAAGGCATCTAAAAATAGGAAGTGTATCCTTAGAGTCTTATACTTGTCTTCTTGATGATTTTTGCTTTCCTCAGACAATGTTCCTGCTCATGAATTGCCTAAACTTAACAAAGAATCCTGTTAAAGTGTTGTTAGAAATTAAGGATGTAAGGAGTCACCCCTAGCTAAGGATTTATGCATATTAATAGGACATGATTAAAGCCTAAAAGATGTTTTGAGGAAATAAAATATTATAATAACAACAGTGTGATAAAGATAGGGTTGATGTTTCAAACTCTACAGTTCAACAAATTGTTACATCGGAACCAGTACTTGCTTGGCACCATTCCTGAGTCTAGATATCCCATCTAAGTAAGATACAGTACTGGCTCTTAAAGTGTTACAAATGGGTACCTCGGAGTTAGGATAAAAGCGAATAGAAGGTGCTACAAGAGCTCAGAATGACAGCCCTGTAGCTCAGCTTGTGGACAGAATGGAAAAAGAATGGAAAGCAGGAATCACTTGAGGCAAAAGACAGTAAAGACAAATATCAGTTAGAAAATCACTAGGCTAATAATCTGTGCATGAATGAAGTTCCTGAATTCGGAGTGGCAGTGAGGACAGAAGGTAGAGCATGGAAGAGAGAGGTCTCAGTGATTCCTCCAACAAAGTATAGCTGGAGTCTCAAGTGAGACCAGCCTCTTCCACTATGGAGCATTCACACCTCTCCTGTTGATCTCACCAGGAGGTAGAGATAGAGGGAGAAAACCTTAACTCTATTTTACTAGTTGAGCAAAGTTCTTACCTCATTCATTCACACATTTCTCATATATTGAGAACTTTATGCTTGGTGCTTTCCAGATACGGAGCTTTTGAATATTACCATACCAAGGTATCATTGTTCTAGGTAATCAATGTCATTTTCAATTTATTTCTCTTATTCAAATTACTAGCGATCTAAAATTTGTAGCTTTGGGAATTTCAAATGTTATTTAGCTGTCGTGTGAGGTCATTCTCACCCTTGCAACTAAGCCCGGTGCCCTTCCCTGGGTCTATCTAACCTTAGGTTTGTTGTCCTACTGATCTCTTCCTCTCTCTTTTCTTTTCACTTTCCAAGGACATTTTCCTTCCTAATCTGTCCAGAAGCAATTTAAATGTTGACTATAGCCCATTTGAATGATTTCTCCATAACACCTTTCAGATAAGAGTGGGGCAGACTTTGCTGAGTATTTTGATCAACAGAGAAGGTCTACACCACAAAACAAAAAAAAAATGTGAAATACTAGGCTTATTTTGGTTATTCCTTGGAAAGTAATCATGTATTCCAAATTTAGTGGATTAAGACAAACTTTTTTTTCCTTTATTTTTTGGTTATGCTATTTTAGGCCGGGAATTAAGAAAGGGTTTAACTGAGCAGCTTAATCTCTGATCAACATGGAGTCAAATGGCAGCTAGAGATGGAAGACCTTCTTCCAAGATGGCAGCTTCATGCAGATATCTGGCTCCTTGAGGCTCCTTGGCCTTTCTATCCATTGCGAGTCACAGTCTCTCTTCACAAGGCTTGAGTTTCCTACAGCAAAGTGACCTCACGGTACTTGTACTTCTTCTGTGCTGGATGTCTTCATGGGGAGTCTAAACTCAATATACCCTTCCTGAAGAATGTCCAGGGAATTGACTATTCACAGGTGCTATGTACACTGTAAGGGGCAACCCATAGGAGGTACTGACAAAGAATTATGAAGAACACAACATTGAAATGAGCCTGATAAAGAGTTAAGAATGTCAGAAAAAACTCAGTGGAACTAATGATGCAAATTGAGTATCTGCTGTTTACTAAAAGTAGGAGGATGTGTAACAACGATAGCTCTGAGTCCATATAAATAGAGCTGAAAATCCACTACAGCTACTTCTTGGCCACCTGCTTACATTTGGGGTATATATTTTGTCCCATTATAAAATCAGTTAATTCTGTATTTATGAATTGGTATGTCCTTTTAGTCCTGACTTCTAGGATTTCTTCCCCCCTCAATACTTCCAAGAGGCAGGAAACAAACACTGCTCAGCCACTTAAGGGCTGTGCCGGAATTGGCACGTCAGCCACAGGATCAATTCGTCACCTTGACGAGCACGTAAGGGAAGAGAGATTATTCCAGCCATCTTAGGAGAAGTCAATCTGCCACAGAGGCATCCATTCTTACAAATTTGCCAGTCACTCTTGCCTCTGAAATTCCTCATTGACTGATATTTCTGCAGAAGGTCTCACCTTCGCTGTCCCCTCTCCTGTCTTTCCTTTTTCCTTCTCTACCTCCTTCAGTCTCAAAATTCTCATAGCTTCTTGGACAGGCGTGGTTTATTGGCTGATTAATGATTATATCTTCATTTCTATCACTAAATCATCTCTGCCATTCCCAGAGGCCTTATCTTCATAAACACTTCCATACACTCCATTCTTTTTTTTTTTTTAAATGAGAGAGAGAGAGCGAGAGAGCAATTGGGGAGAGGGAGAGAATCTTAAGTAGACTCCATGCTGAGCGTGGAGCAGGACATGGGGCTTGATCTCACGACTCTCAGATCATGACCTGAGCTGAAACCAAGAGCCCGATGCTTAACCAACTGAGACACCCAGCTGACCCCATTACACGGCAGTCTTTTTTTTTTTTTCTCTTTGATATTTTATTTATCTTTTTATTTAACAGAGAGAGAGAGAGAGAGGGATCAGAGCTGGGGGAAGGGGCAGAGGGAGAGGGAGAAGCAGGCTCCTCGCTGAGCAGGAAGCCTTACATGGGGCTTCATCCCAGGACTCCAAGATCATGACCCAAGGCAAAGGCAGACACTTAACCAACTGAGCCACCCAGGTGCCCGTACACTGCATTTTTAAAGACAGTTGTCTTTCTGAAAGGAATTCTGTGCTAGATAGTAATAATTTTCAGTCTCACATCATTTGAATCTCTTATAGTACCACAAATGCAAAATACAAAGTTTGCTCTTTGGGGTTTGGATTAATATGTAATATTTATTTAATATTATTTATTGTGTTCTTTAAGTATATGGAAAACTATATTTGATTCCAGAGAATGCAAAACCAGTTCTAAATTGTCTTTGTTTCTTTTTTTCTCATCTATCCCCAAGCCTATTTTACTCCATTTCTTCATGTATAGGTAAAAGCCAAATTCCATAGGGAGAATACGCACACTTGAAGTTTGTATATTTGGGGCAAAGCTGTTTGTTATCAGCTTCTGCTGCTTTCAATCTATAAAGCAGTTAAGAATGGGGCAATTATGCATAGTAAGTTTTCCTTTCAAAGCTTAAACACAAAAGAAGCCCTTGTCAAGAATTATTAATGTCTTAAGTAAAGTTCATCATAGCCAAAGCCATTCAAAGGAATAAATCTAACCCAAATAGGAAAGTGTGTGTGTACTTGTGTGGAAGTGGTGGAGGAGATGGGGGGAGGAGAAGGTGAAGGACTCATTTTCTTACAAGGTAGAGGAAAAAAATGGATATTTCATTGGATGAAAGAAAATACAACCCTGATAATAAATAAATCCTCTTTTTAAGAAAATAAGCTTAAGTAAAAAGGGAAACTGGAGGTCAAACTGGAAATCCAAGTTTAATTCAGAGAAGAACACCATGGAATGTTACAGAAAGAGCACCAGGCTCAGATCAGGGCTTGGAGTTTAATGGGGCAGTGGCAGGAGGGCAGAGCATAGGGAGGCTATCTGACCAGGACCACTCTTCTTAAAAGGTGGTACAAATATACAATTTGTATGCTACCTGAAAATAAATTTATACAATGAAAATATCTCCAAATTAATCTATATATTATTTGGTGTTAAATTTCCCTTTTTGCTTTGGCATGGAGAATACCTATCTATTCAATGTAACATTCAAAATGTAGTAGCACCATTTTCTAACATTGATTTGGCTTTTCTCTTCTTTCAGTTTTTAATGAGGTGGTGTCTACAAGCATCAAAACGAGGTCAGATCATTTCAGACCGCTGAGATGCCTTGCTGCCACTTATTAGCTGCATAAATTTGGCAAACATACTTAGTTCCTCTGCAGCCCAGTTTCATCGTAAGGTAAGGAGAATAATCCTACCTGCTTTACCTACATGGGTTGTTCTGAGATCTTATATGTAAATCACAAAGCACATCAGAGATGTGAAGGGACCGTCTCATTTTTCACCCTGCTATAAAATGTCATTGTTATAGAGAGCCACAGTCAGTGTTTAAGGGTAATTTTGCAGTAATTCAAGTTGTTTGTCTGAGAAATTTTCAAGCCAGGAGGTAGATCTGAGTTGTCTCTCATTGTCTGAGAGGCTTACATTTCAGACTCTTCGCCTCGAAGTCATCACCAGATTCAATGCTGATCATGGCTCTCTAGATATTCCTTTCCAACAGGCCTTTCAAGGAAGTTTTCCTGGAAACTTTATTTCTGCCTAATAATCTTGTTTCCCAAGTGACACTGAAATAAAATTAAAGAAACATCCTGAGACTTAAAAACATACATGCATGTCTGCAATATACACACATACACACATACACAGAGACGCTTAAAATGCATAAGAATAAATAAAATATCAAGAGACACAACAAGATCTATTAACTGTTAGATCATCCTAAACCTAAGAGAAGATATTTCAAGCCTCAGTTCCCCAGGAAGTAGACTCCTAGGGACAGGTTTACTGGCAAGAGTATTTTGGGTGCTTTTGAGATTACCACTTGCAGAGAAGTGAAGGAATCAGGATTGGGCAGAGGAAAGAGTTGAACTGCGATGAACTTGAAGCAAAAGCCTTAGCAGATCCTATGGGGAGCTCTGGAGCTGGCATGGACCTTCAGAGTTATCTCCAAATAGGGCAAGGGGGCAGGTCTTTTAGACCCCCATATGGACGGGTGCTAGGTTGTCCCAGGGAAGGGGGGCGATGGGGTGACCTTGAGCAAGATGACGTTCCCTAGCTGAGGACAAGTTCCAGAGAGGAACTCAGAACTATCAGTTGCAAATTAGTTGCAAACACTCCCTGGACCTCAGGAGTTTAGTTCTTCAGTCTTAAGAGTGTGATCTGCGTGAACACAACACAGTCCACTCTGGTCCCTGCCTCATGCCATTCAGATCCACATACATCATATAATCAGTTCTGGGAGCAATCACTTTGCTCCTGGAGGAAGCTTACAAGGAGATGGTTAATGGACTAAACCACAGGCACCACCAAGGAAGAAACTAGTGTTGAAGCCATGCCTATCATTCATCACATCCCCACTTCCCCACCCCCAAGTCAAGATCCCCCTCACTCTCAGCTGATACCTCTGTTAGCTTCAAAGGCTTACTGGTAGAAGGACTCAGACCCTCATTCCTGAGGGGCTACCACATCCTTCTCAAGCTTTATCTACTGAACTTGTTCATTTACTATCAAAATTGGGCAAAGGAAAACCGAGAGTTACCCAAGTGGATCACCCGAGTCCCAACTGTATTATTTACTGTCCATGATAGAGCAGTCCTACTTTCTCTCGATAATCAGAATCACTTGCAGGTTTGTGACCTTCTTTCTTGCCTGCTCTTCTTGTAGCACCAGAAGCTTGCAGTGACTGAAACAGTTCTCAAAGCCTGAGCTTTAATGGGATTCTTACTGTATTCACTGGTGGAAACTCTCTCCCTCTGATAACCAAGACCCAGACTGGTAGAAATAAGGAACACGAATTCTCTAAGTGGGTTACTTGGAGTAACAGACAGCCTTCTCCTACCTTCACTACTTGGTTCTAGGATCTATATGTTCTATCTTTGGGGGACATAGAACAATACATAGTTCTTGTCCTAAGGTATATACAGCATTTCCCAAAATGTCCTCTCCAAACTGGTGCCTCCGCTATTTGTTCAACAGGCTGTACCACTGCTAAAATGACTGACAGCTCCTGGGGGAGGTGATATGTAGCAAGACCACTGAAAACCATGAAGATAAGCTAATGCTAAACCTACACCACTGTGAGATAGGTCACTTGGTCTGATGTTACCTTATAAGGAAACACCTTGTCAACGGATACAATATTCCCTAAGTTCTCTAATTGTGGTGCTGGCTGATCCTTACTGGTAGAAAATGCAAACCAATACCCCCAAAGAGTGTGGATTTCGATTAATATGACTGTCAGTCTCTCCCAGGGTAGAAGTGGCCCTATATAATCAATTTGCCACCAAGGGGCTGGTTGGTTTCCTCCTGGGATGATGTCATATTTGGGGTTCAGCATTGCTCTCTGTTGTCAGCAGACTGGAATTTGGTAAAAGCAGAAACTAGATCAGCCATGGTGAATGGAAAACCATGCAGTTTGGTCAATGCACAGCCTCTACCCCCGCCACCAAACATTACCTATTCACGTGCCCAATGTACCAGTTTTAGGGTAGTTGACATCAATTGGCTGAGTCACTTAGTCTCCTTGGTTGTTTGGTGTCTCTTCTATGGTAGAGATGTTTTCTCGTGGGTATTGATAAGCAGTAGAAAATCCATCATACTTCATGCCCAACCCAGTAGCTTATCCATATGCCTCTTCCATAGAACTCCTTGTCCTCAGTCTTCTACTCTTTCTTCTTCCAGGTCCCTGACTAACCAGCCGAGCCACCTTCCACTTCCCATGTGTCTGTATATAACCTCAGACTACTTCTATCTCCACACAAAGTAGATCAGGTATACTGCCCAGAGTTTTGGCCGTTGGGATGACTTTCCCTCACAATGTCTTTCAATGCCAGCCCTGAGTGAGCTATAGTGCATTTCAGTCCAATTTCAGTTTGTACCTTTATACTGAGCTGACCCACCCATGATTTCATATTGATTTATCCCCTCCTCTGTCAGTGGGTCATAAGGGAGTCCCCCACATGGTCACACCTCTGAGCTAAGAGAAAAGGCTGCTACCAGAGTGGTGGGTAACATGAGGGTCTGAGTCTGGGCCACTTGCTAGTGAACTCCACCAGTGTCTTCTGGTCCTATTCTTGTCTGATCCCAACTGTACCACTTCCTTCTTACTCTGGATTACCGCTGGCCTTGGCCAACTTTATGATGTGGTGAGTTTGCCTGAACTCTGCTCACGATGGGTATTTCTGATTGCATGGCCCCCTGCTGTCCCATGGTCAGGCATTATCTTTACCAGGGAAGTCGCACAATGGGAGGTGTTTATCAGAAAGTTAATAATAATTCTTTGGCATAGATGGCATGGTCTTACTACCTAACTAGATAAGTAGTAACTACCTAACTACCATTCTTTTAGGATGAAGAGTTATCTGATAGCTAGGGTATATTTCTCAGCCCTTTAGGGCCTCTATAAACACTCCTAAACAAGACAAAACAAAAAGATAAACTTGACATCTTGTTACACATATATATTCTTGACCTCATTAAAGTGGAGGGATAGATCTTAGGGACACTCATGGTGTAGCTAACACGTGTCACGGCTTACAGGAGTATGGGCTGAGAGGAACAGAGAAACTTTTACAGGTTTCAATGGTACTTTTCTTCTAACCATTCTGATAATCTAAAAGGAAATGTTTATAAAGTCTTATCAGTGCCCTCTATGACTCTTTTATATCTTAAACTAAAGGCAATGTTTATTTCAACTAAGTCTTTACACTTGAAGCAGGTACAAATGTGCAAATCAATCAAGGGATTCTGTTCAACGTGAGAAAATGTGAACAACAACGAAAATCAGGTCAAAATGAGAACTTATTTACCAAAGGTACAGCCTATCTAAAAAAATATAAAATAGCAGAAGCCTAAATGAATACTTGGAGGAAAAGTAGGACATTATTTAAACAGGAATTACATATGATATTGTATTATGGAACCCAAGACGGAGGAGCTAAACCTTTAAGGGGAAGGGATTTTCCTGTTCTTAAAGAAACATGTATGTTATTAGAGAAGTCTGAGCCCTGCAGACTTCAGTTCTCTGTAGCAAAAAGGCTCCGCGAAAGATGAAATCATCTGTATTATATTATGAGCAGTCAGGCCAGTTGAAAAGGGACATTGAGTTTGCAATGTGGTAGATATTAGCAAACACTTAAGAGAAACCACAAAAAAACCTCGTGCATTGGCCTGAAGTAAGCCTTCAACATCTGCTCAGACCCTTCAGAATCTACACTGCTGAGAACATAAGTCAGTTTGTTGGTCATTCCTCTGAACTTGAAGCCAGATGAGCAAATCCAAGCCATTTTATGGTACAATCATTCAAATCATTCCAGTATGTTACAAGATTTTTTGCCTTTGCCTTGAGCTTCAAAAAGAATTAGGCGGCATTTGTAACACTTCACACATTCCAAGGAAACTATTGGATCCAATTGTGAAAGTTTTCAAGTTCTGATGAATTTTAATGTATAATTTATGTTGAGTATCCAACTTAAAAAGATACTTTGCTAGAGAGTCACGGTGCTAAAGTACAGCAAGGCAGTTATTTTTATTATTTTATCGCATTTATACTATTTGTTTTTATTATTATTATTTAATAAATACTTATTTTGAACTGGTGATGATGCTTTCACAGTTTCATCCTAAACTTTGTAAAAAATCTATTCGTTCAGGCTTAAGGTTAAGAAAGGGGCATGGAGAAACAACCACACAAAAAGAGAAATTTGTTCCATCAAAATTTTCAACAAATGCTTTTAAAATATGTATATTTTTTAACTTATGAAGCTAAAAAACAATGGAGCAGATATTTGAGTTATCCCACTGCAGTCACATAACATTTTCTTGCCATCCATAAAATGGCTCAGATGACATAATCTATACTTGGGAACCCTTACGGACATAATAACACAGGGAGAGCCAAAAGCGAAGAGCAGAATTCATCTCATCCTCAGAAGCCAGCTGCTTTATCTCTCATATGCCCAACAGCCTCAGTGCTTCCCAGGGAGGTCGGAGGGTCCCTGATGTTTCACCTAAGAGGTTGTTCCTGCCTGGGGAGGAGTGGGAGAGAGAGAGGATGGGGCAAAGGACTTTGCAAAAATTTTAAGTTGACTCCCCAAATGCTCTTTTATGTTTTTCCTGAAATTCTGAGACATAGAATCTAATTCTTCTCCTCTCAGAGTTCAGATAAAAGCAACAGCAATGTCTGGACCAGTTTCTATGTGCCAGGAAGTGTGCTTAATCCCTTATTTGCATTGTCTTTTTTTAAGACCCAAAACAGCCCTTTGGAAACTTTGCTGCTGTCATTTTCCCTCTTTCCTTGTTGAGGAAACTGAGAATTACTGAAGTAAAATAACAGTCTCAAGCTTGTACTCCAAGGTATCTGTAAGATCCAAAGGTTAAAGTTTAGTCAATTCTAAATATTCTTGAATAAACAGCTAAAAAGAATCAAATCTCTACTACAATTTTGAGCATATTAAAATCCACATTCTGAGGGAGACCTGGGTGGCTCAGTCGGTTAAGTGTCTGTCCTTCGCTCAGGTCTTCATCCCATGATCCTGGGATTGAGTCCTTCATTAGGCTCCCTGCTCAGTGGGGAGCCTGCTTCTCCCTCTGCCCGCCCCTCCCCCTGCTTATGCTTTCTCTCTCTCTCTGACAAATAAATAAAATCTTTAAAAAAAATAAAAAAATAAAATCCACATTCTGGGGCACCTGGGTGGCTCAGCTGATTAAGTATCTCCCTCCAGCTCAGGTCATTTTCTCGGGATCCTGGGATCCAGCCCTGCTTGGGGCTCCCTGGTCAGCAGGGAATCTGCTTCTCCCTCTCCCTCTGCCCCTCCCCCTGCTTGTGGGTGTGCACTCTCTCTCTCTAAGTAAATAGGTAAAATCTTTAAAAAATAAATAAAATAAAATTCACATTTTGGGAGTCAGGACACTAGATCCCAATGATACATCCCTTGGATAATTAACTGGGTTAACTCCCAGGTATAGCTTTTCTTTTTTCTGGAGAAGTTTTTGTTTTGTTTTGTTCTGTTCTGTTTTAAGAAAAGAAAAGGTAAAGGCAGGCCTTAGTAGTTTGGAGTTGACGTAAGTGGTTCTTGAATCCTGTTCATGCAGCTGTAACTATCAGATGATTAATTAGATCCGTAGAAATCACAAAGGACTTGGCATTTCCTGCTCCCAAAGAAGCAGCAAAGGAATTGCCTCTCTGCTTCTCTGCTCACAGTTGAGAATTTTAGGATGCCAACATTTTCTTATGGGCCTTGCCGAGAGAGTGGCTGACTTATATTTGCAAACCTAAGAGTATTTTGTGATAATGGAATATTATGCAGCCATCAAAAGGAATGAGATCTTGCCATTTGCAACGACGTGGATGGAACTGGAGGGTGTTATGCTGAGTGAAATAAGTCAATCAGAGAAAGACATGTATCATATGACCTCACTGATATGGGGAATTCTTAATCTCAGGAACAAACTGAGGGTTGCTGGAGTGGTCGGGGGTGGGAGGGATGGGGTGGCTGGGTGATAGACATTGGGGAGGGTATGTGCTACGGTGAGCGCTGTGAATTGTGTAAGACTGTTGAATCACAGATCTGTACTTCTGAAATAAATAACGCAACATATTTTAAGAAAAAAGAAAAAGAAGAAGATAGCAGGAGAGGAAGAATGAAGGGGAGTAAGTCAGAGGGGGAGACGAACCAGGAGAGACGATGGACTCTGAAAAACAAACTGAGGGTTCTAGAGGGTAGGGGGGTGGGGGGATGGGTTAGCCTGGTGATGGGTATTGAGGAGGGCACATTCTGCATGGAGCACTGGGTGTTATGAACAAACAATGAATCATGGAACAGTACACCAAAACAAATTATGTAATATATGGTGATTAACATAACAATAAAAAACCCCTAAAAAAAAAAAAGAGTATTTTGTGATAGCACACTGGTATCTGGAACCTAAGTTCTTGATGCGTTTCCACAACACCCAGGAAATTTAAGGTCCTCAGAAAAATGTTTCATCCCTTCTTATCTTATACTTTATCTTCAAGTCATAGCTCTGAGGCACCTCAGAGAGCATCCAGCTCAATGTCTCCTTACCAGAGCCACTTGGGGAGTTTACCAAGACTTCCTAGGGAAGACAACAGAAAGGCTGGTTTTAAACTACACAGTGGCTAACTGAACATAATAAAAAAATAAAGTTATTTTGAAAAATAAAAAAATAATAATGGAAACACATTTCAATCTATCACTTGTGCCCTTTCCTAATGCTTACCTGCCTTGACCAAGGAGACTTCCAAGGTCTGGGAGCTTACCTGTCCACTTCTCTTTCACAATCAGTCTTTGCCTAGCTTACAAAATAAAGGCATATCTCACCTCCGTTTGAAATCTTTCTTGGGTGCACTGCCCAAGGATGTAAAACCCTCTGGGAAGCTAAACAAAAAGGCAATTTAAGGATGCAGAGCTCCCGAGGGCAGAGTTCCAGGAGAGCAAAGCATAAGAATGTTCCCAAGTGTGTCTTGTTCTCATATAAGGATGAAAAAATGAATGTCAGAGAACTTAAGTAACCTGCTAATGATCACAGAGCTACAAAGCGCAGGGTTTGAGGTTTGAAAGAGCATAGGTCTGTTGGCTGAAAAGCCTTCCCTCTTCCTTCCTCACCACGTTGCCTTACAACAAATCAAGACTGGGAGGTGTCTGGCAGGCAATTATCGAAGTTCAGTATTTCTTTTTTCGTTATCTTACCTCGAGTATTTATGCCTCCAATGGAAAAGGCCACAAAAAGTCAGAAACTCTGGTGAAATTAAAGGTATAGCCACACTCCTTCAATACAGCCGATGCATGGCATTACCCTCTAGAGTAATACTTCTTTCTTTCTTAGAAGTATAAAAGATAGAATTACAAAGGGTCACATTACACACGCTCTAAGCATTAACTGAAAGTGGGAGTTTAATAGCTAGTTTTTGAGCCTTTTTTTGCAATGGCAATTTTCCTCCCTTTCTGTGCTCTCTGTCCATTTTTCCAACCTAATTTGGTTTACAAGCAAAGTGTACCTTTAATTGCCTTCAGTTAACCTGAGCAGGTAGGTAATGAGAGCCATTTTCAATTTGTTTCCTGTTGTTTGCCTTTTGAGAGGGCTACCCAGAGCTGTGTCATGTGCTTCCATCTCCCAAAATTGCATTCCTTCAAGAGAGCCCTGCCAAAAGTAGGTAGTGAGAGATTTCCCTTCAAAACCTGGGTACCGAGCTGAAACAGTTTTCTGACCCCAAAAAAATATATCCAACCACCCCCTCCTTTAGTGAGTTATCCCATATGTAGTATGATTTAAAAATAGAGGAAAGGAAGGAAAGGAGGAAGGGAGGAAGAAAAGGAGGCAGAGCGTGGGAGAGGGAGGGAGGAAGAAATGGGGACCCAGTGGTCTGAGCTGCGATTTAAGTTTTTCCACCACCTCTCTGTGTGCAATTCTCTTTACCTCTCTTGTTTTCTGTTTATATAACTGGTAAAATTGGGTTAATCACTCTATCTTTATAAGTTGGTTGACATGAGTTAAACAATAAAAATTAATTGCATAGTTCAATTTCTTGGACAGAAAAAAAATTCTCAATAAATCGGGACTTACTGATGAGATGTGACTGCAGTGAAATTCTCATTTACTCAGCAAAACTGATATAGAGAACACATTTGGCTTCCATCAGGATCGACCAGGTGATGGGATAGTTCTTCATCCAAGAAACAAACGAAGCTTCCCTTCTCTCCAACACATACATAATTATTCCTGGAAGAATTATTATTCAGTAAAACTTGCTCAAGCCTCCATCTCCCAATGGAAGGACGCTGAGAGAATGGTGACAACAGGAGAAACAAGGAGTGGACCCATGGCTAAATTATCCTCAATTTTGTGAATAAATATTCAAATAAATGGCTACTGAACAAAGTCAACCCAATCAAATGCAAAGTATATCTATCTATCTATCTATCTATCTATCTATCTATCTATCTATCTATATGTTAGGTATGTTTGAGTTGGGTTTTAAGGAATTTCTCAAGCCACCAATCTTTTATTTTAAATACGTGATAATAATAGTGATACTTATAAAACTCATTCTTTTCTATATTTATTAGGTACTTTATTTGTATGAATTCACTTGATCTGTACAACAACACTTTGAGATGGGTAATAATATTATTCCAGGTTACAGAGGAGAGTTAATGGTCCAGGAAGGTTATGTGATTGACTTATTTCATATTTCTCATAAGTAGTGGATCCAAAATTTGGATTGGGCATCCTGGCTCCAGAGCAGCTGCTTTAACAAGTAGGATATCCTGCCTATAATTTTCAAGATAATTAGAGATAACAGAACAAAAATTAAAAGAATAACACATCTCTGAGTGAGCTTACCTATGGATTTTCATTAAGATCCTTTCTAAGTGACAATTACAGTGAATAAAATATTTCATGAAGATAAGAATTTACTGCTGTAGGAACTTTATGATCATTCCATTGAAACAGATCACCTTAAAGATAAGGAAGAGTCAGCCTTCAAATGTAGCCCACTCCCCCCAACCAGTCTGGTGCTCCTTCAGAGGAATTAACATACCTGGAAGGTAAATGCAGAATTCACTTGTGTGTAAATGGTAATAAGAATAACAATAGTAATGACTGACTCTGGGGACATAGACGAAGTCATATTGTTCCTGTTCTATTCACGAGGTTTCCAATTTATTACCTAGTATCAAGGATGTGAGAAAAAGACTACTCTGGTTAAGTCACCTTGTACTTGGCCAAGATGGAATTGCTCTCTATAGAATATTCTTGGAAAGTATAGAAGAACAGTTATCATAGCAGAATCATCTTCTAAGGAAATGTACCTAGAGCCAGAGATTGGATCACGGCCACTGTTATGCAGACTGAGCCTGAACCTGCTAAAATAGAGTCCTTTCCATCAAGGACTCAAATTAGAGTGTCAGACTTTGTCCACACATTGGCAAATAAACTGAACATGCACCACAGCTGTTTTCATGGAACGGGTGTATAGTGCTTTACAGAATCAGGCTTTCACCAAACAGTACAAAAGAGGCAACAGATTCAACTGTTAAGAAATTAAGCCCTTACAGATCTTTCTTCCAGATTGTTGAATATGTTTGCCCATCATTTTATTTATTTTTAAGAGTTTTCCAACAATGGACTATCACTGTGGGATATAATAGTCAAGTTGAATTAAATAGAGAGAGAAATTCCTGTGGCTTGGAATCACTGCCTCCTTGTTTCAGGATTTCCTAATACCTTCAGGCCAAATTTGGTGATGAATTTGTTAAAATAAATTAATTTACAGAAAGTTCCAACCAACAAGACCCAAGAATCTCCCACCTATGGATAGAATATGAATTCAGCTTAACCCCTTTATCAGCCGAGTTATCTGGACAAAGACACCCACCTTCTCCAAGCCTGTTTCCTCAACTGTAATTGAGGGATAAATTAACATCTAACTTCAGGGTTCTTGAAGATTTGGTGGAATAATGATGTAAGTAGTCAGGGCAATGCCTGACACAGAGTAAGCCCTCAATATACACACCAGATTGAATCTGCTGAGCAGCTGTCCCAGTTGGTAATGTGTTTTCTCTAGACCTTCAAACCATTGCATGCTAGGCACAAAACAATCCTAACTTCCTTGTACTAATATTTTGTGACGTCTTTTGATTTTTAAGAGGTGATATGCTGGTGTGAAAATATTTCTGGGTTAAGGTCAAATACCTGGGCTCTAGTCACAGAGCTGTCACAGAACAGGAAATTTGAATGACTCCTCTGTTTCTCTGTGGCTCTGTTTTTCTCATATCTAAAATGGAAATCATGCCCTTGCAAATATCTTTTGGAAAGAGGCTATTTAAATAAGAAAATCAAGCCCATAGTAAAATCTCTTACCCTATCCAATGACCTACAAAGACTAATGATCCTGGCCCAGTAATGAGAGAGAATTCAGTAACCTAATTCATACCTTCTAAAGCACTTTTCTCAGTGACCATGGACTTGTGATTAGGTGGCGTTCAGCAGGCAACAAGTGGACATGGGACTTAGTAATGCTAACTGAACTATATGAGAACTTTATGACCCCTGAAAACTTCCTTAGGAGTTTTTTAAACCAAGGGAAACTTGATAAGATATAGAGGAATAGACAACGCAGGAAATATTTTGGCACTTCTATCACTCAGAAAAGAAAGGAGCATGTGTCCCACTCCAGCTTAATAATTATTAAAGCTATTTCACACAATGGAATGGAGTGAGCATGATACCTGGAATTCCAGGTTCCGGATTTGAGCACCACCTCTGCAATTTTCAAGGGAGTTAAGTGCTCAATTTCCACATTCTAGAATAGAGGAAGTAAATAATACTTCAGGGTGTTGCTATGAAGATTAATTGGCAAAGAACATGTAAAGAGCTTAATCTAATTGTAGCTCTTAAAAGATAGTTAATGTTAGTCCCTTTCCTTTTCTAAGCAAGGCTTCTTTGAGAACAGCTGAGTCTTATCACCCAAGTTTATGGAACAGGAAAAAAAAAAAGAACTTTGGGATCAAAATAATTTTTAAAATCAACTTAATTTTGTTTGCATCAAACTTTTAGCCTGAGAATTATACATCTTTGACCCCTACCTTGTGGTGGTTTATAACCAGAGAGAGGTTGCTGGTTAGTTATAAAAATGGTTAAATTTATAAGGGATGTTATATCCAAGATCCAGATATCAGATAATTTGGCTAGATGATCTATATATCCAGAGGCTCTATTATCTCATTTTTCCATTCTTGACTTCTACTAATAAATAGCTTCTTTCCCATCCTTGATACCCATTCATGGTCTAACAACTCAAGACAGGTCAAAGTTTCACAAGAACATCACAACTCACGCACACACACACACACACACACACACACGCACACTGTCCTCAGGTATTGCTCGTGCTGTATGTGAGTGGGCAGGGTGAGATTCCCTTTCATCTCCATCCATAATTAATGCCACCCTTGTTGTATTTGTTGAGGAGACTCTTCCAGAATCACCCAGCTGGTTCTTTTGAATGGCTCATTTTATGCATACCAGGCTTTCCCAGTTGACCAAAATTTTAGTAACATCATATACTTGTCCAGTGATCTTTTATTCCTCTTTAAATTCCATCAAAATGTTTACCATAATACCTGGCATACAATGGACTTAGAATAGATATCTGTTGAACTGATTTTATCATAGACTCAGGATTGGAGGAGAATTTAGGGATCATTTAATCTAAACTCCCACTCTTGACACTTGTGTTTTCGAGCTGTGTGACCCAGTATGAAAGCCACTGGCTACATGTAGCTACTGAGCACTTGAAATGTGGCTAGTGGGATTGAAGAAAATAATTTTTAATTTTATTGAATTTTAATTAATTTTCATTTAGATATAAAAGCTAATGCTTCTGTTATTGTAAAAGGTTTTAAGCATGTTTGGAATAACATAGGTAGGAGAATCTACTTTTGCAACTGTGGATGTTATAACATCTAAATACAGATCAGGTATTTATAATTAACTGAGTGATGAAATGTAAAATACACATCGGATTTTAAAGATTAAGTATAAAAAAGGTCGAAATATATCATTAAAATATATTGATATGTTGAAATCCATAATAATTTAGAAATACTTGGTTAAATAATAATGTTATTAAAATTAATGTCACCTGCTTCTTTTTACTTTTTTTACTTACAGCTACTGGAAAATTTAAAATTTTATATGGGCTTACATTATATGTCTCTTGGACAGTGCTATTTTAGAGCGTCCCAAGAAGAAATTTACTCATCCTGGCTTCCTCTAGTGAGTAGCTCAGTGATTATGTGGATAGCCTATCCCCGTAAAATGGCTCTATTTGTTGAAAAAATTTTTATATTTATGGATTTGCAATCTTCTGTATTCTTCCACTAATGGCTTCTATTTTAGTCTCCAGGGGAAAAAAAATACAGATTTTCCTTTTCCCTATGGCAACCCCTCAGAAACTGAAGAGAGATAAAATAGTAATAATAAAAGTAATATTAACTGAGCATTTATTGTGTGCTAGGCGTTGGGCCATATGCTTGACATCAGTTACCTCATTCACTCTTTGAGATAAGCAATGATATCAATCCCCATTTTATGGATGAAGAAACTGAGGCTGAGGGCATGTAAGCAATAGCATATGAGAAGTGCTTAGCATGCTACCTGGCACACAGTAGACACTTAAATGTGAGTTGACATCACTGCCATCACTAATACTTTTGCTGCTCTTTACAATGATTCCAGCTATTGCAGAACTGATAGAGAGCCCCTTTCCTATCTGTTACAATCAGTAGGTGAATTCCCCCCTGCACTTCTGGGATGCCCATATGAGCACAAGAAGGCCTAATAGTATCTCATACCTTAGTGCCCTGGGGAAGAAGCTTGAGGGACACATTACAGACACTAGTCAAGGTGCTGTTGAGTTTCAGCTGCAAGAGTTTGGTCCAGGTCCACACCAGGTCAGTTGTCCTAGAAGGTGGGGGAGGGGCTGGAAGAAGTGGTCAATAGAGAAGTGCAGCTAAAAGATCAGAGACAGTTATGGAATTGGTGCCTGATTCAAATGAGTGGGGATGTGTTCCACAACTCCCAGTGGATGTCTGAAATGGCAGGTAATATGAACCGTGTCTGTATTATATTTTCCCTTATACATACCTACCTATGCTAAAGTTTAATTTCTGAATTAGGCCCAGTAAGAGATTAGCAACAATAACTAATAATAAAATAGAATAACTCTAACAATACAGTGTAACAAAATTATGTGAATGTGGTCTTTCTCTCTCAACATATCTTATTGTCCTGTACTCGTCCTTCTTGTGAAGATGTGAGATGACAGAATGCCTACATGGTGAGATGAAGTGAGGGGCATGATGCAGGCGTTGTGACATAGTATTAGGCTACTATTGACCTGGTGATTCTTCAGAAGGAGGATGGATCATCTGCTTCTGGCCCACAGTTAGCTGCAGGTAACTGAAAGTGCAGAACAGGAAACTATGGATAAGAGGAGTACTAGATCATCAAGCACACAGTGCAGTAGTTTAGAAACATACTTTTGACGCTGGGATTGGCAATATTTTATTGATCATGTCACTAGATTCCTAATATTACTGTTAAACCACCATGTGACTTTATTTCCTCATAGCTACGACCCATTTTCTATTTTCTAAGTCAGAAACTATATTTCAAATACAGGCTGATTGGGTTTTGGTCATATAGCCCTCAAATATGAAAGGCTCTCTCCTTGAAGAAAGCAGTTGTGGATCAGCTGGAGAACTATCATTTGAAGAAGAAAAAAAAACAGAGAATAAAAGATCTCAGCACTTAATAATTTAACAGATATATGGAGAAGTCTAATTATACTTTGGATAAAGGTCCCACAAGGGGCATTCAGCCTTTAAGTGTATGAGCTTCATTTCACTAAAGGAGCTAGCTAAAATGGGAGCACTAATTTATCAGAACGGATGTGGTTCAATGACAAATAAAGAAAAAATGTAGCATGACATACCATCAGGGATTATTAGAAGAAAACATTGCATGTAGGAAGAATTACTGACAAAATAAGGACCTGAGTAAGCAATATAACTGGAAAATTGAGTGACTGATTATGTGGAGAGATGTATGGATGTGTGTGTGTATGTGTGTGTATGTGTGTGTGTATGTGTGTGCGTAATATATGAATATAGTTACCACATATTGAACCTTTACTATGTATCAGAAACTGTGCTAAAGCACTTGATTTTCTTAAAATATGTATTTAGTTTCATGACAACCCATTATGTTGGTCATATTATTATGCCCTGCTTACAGACAAGAAAACTGAATCATAGAAAAAGATGTATTTTGTGTAAGACCCATGGCTAATAAGAACCAAGATCTGAAATGAGTCTTTTAGCCTCCAGAGTCCCTGCTCTTAAATGGACTTCAATGCCATGCACTAACTCTTTGAAAGACTAGATGATCCTGGCTACCATTTACAGAGCACATAATAACCACGCAGGGTGGGAAATGTTAGGTATACTAGGTCTAAATCTTAGCGATAGGTTTCATGTCTCCACTTTACAGTCAGAGGAACTACGGCTTGAAAAACTAAGAAAATAAAAGAATGGTGGACGTAAATCTTCCATCTGAAAAACTTCACAGACAGAATAAAGAATAAACCTTGCAAACATTTACAGAGGGCATGCAAAACTGGTGGGCTATTTATAAATGTCTGCGGCTGTTGGCAGGGTAAGGCCAAGAACTACACACAACTCATCACTAGGAACCTACACTGGACTGCATAATTCTCGTTGTAAAATATTTATATCTATGTGTGTGATTACAGATGACAACTAAACTACTAAGAAAATTTAATCCTTCTGATATAATAAAAAATAGTGAAATCCGTAAAATATTTTCCATAACTTAATTTCATGAAATGGTTGTGCAATCACAGACAAAAACTGGGGGAAGGATTTTTGTTCAGAGTTGATTTCTCTGAAAGTCTGGTAGGATAGATAACACATTAATAACAGGCTCGGGCTGGTACATTTCAATAATTTTTTTTGAAAATGAAAAGGGAATTTCTACTTCTTCAGATATTTAGCAAATACTTATGCCATAAGAATTAAAGTTATAGACAGGATGGAAGACTTCTGATTTGATGCTCTGGCATATTGTATTCGATCTGATTTAAACATCAGGGGAAGCATCACACAGACACATAGAAAAATGCAGCAAAATCATGTTGTAGGATCTCCCCCAGTTCCATAGATGTGACTGTAAAATCAAATCAAGTCATGCTTTCTTTGTATACCCTAACATTGCTGCAATCACTATTGCCCAGCATTAGCAGGGTTCCAGTAGCAGAAAGAATTGACCATGCTTTGCTTTTCACAAATTCCAGGCAGTGCCGGCATGGTCCTCAGCCTGAAGGACAGAATACATTTATAGATGGTAAGTCACCTGACAGTGCCAAGTGTATTAGTTGAGGTAGGCTAACAAAAGAGACCCAAAAATACATAATGGTTCAACAATAAAGGTTTTCTTTCTCACTCATGAAGCAGTACTAGGCTAGTGAACAGATCAGAGTAGATTTCCCTTCTCTACGCAGTAATTCAGGGACAAAGGCTAATGAGATCTGCTATCTTCAACAAATGGCTTCCAAATACACCTTGAGGATTTAATCCATTCCGGCAGGCCAGAAGGGAAAGAGAGCATGGAGGAGTGTACCCCTGAGGTGCAGGCTCAGAAGAGACACTTTGCATTCCTCATATTCCATTGACTGGAACTCAATCACGGGGCAGGGCCGCATGGAGCTACAAGGAGGGTGAAGGACGTAGATTATCTGTGTGGCCAGGAATGGATGTGGTTCCTCATGGCCCAGTAAATTACAAACTAAAAAAACAGTGTTAGTTGTACAATCTCAAACATACACATCCAATAAAAAATAGTGGAACAAAGGCAGGAAAACCGTAATATAAATTCCTATTTGGGAAATGGGTCATATGAGAGAGATTCAGATATCCTTGGTTTATGTCGATGATGGAATGTTGCTGGGCAGGCATTATGAAGCACCTCTATTCCAGGAGCAGGGAAAGTTCTTTGATTAGGCCCAGGTTCCTCTCTTTGGGAGGAGCTCCCAGGACCACTGTTCCCCATGGCCTTGGCTCCCCTCATTTGGAAGTGCTTCCAGAGGGCGAATTTCTAGTGTAAGCAAGCCTTGGGGAAGCACAGCTTTGAGAGCTTGCCTCTTACTTCTGTGGCTTAGAGGTCCAAAGTGGTTTGGTTGTTTGTTTGTTTGTTTGTTTGTTTGTTTTTAATAATCAGAGGCTTTTTGAGGCAAGACCTATGTTTTGGCCAGTTCCAAGAGATAGTAACCAAACCCAAGGTCTTTTCCCAGATATGCTCCAAGACTCTTTTCTTCGTTTCCTTGCTCACATGCCACTTTTTTCAAATGATGGTGGCTTCCCTGATGGCTTGTGGCAGGGAGTAACTGGGTGGGGAAGATAATACCACTAGTCTGAACTTTGCTGCAGGGGACACTTTGTTGTTTGTTTTTTTTTTAACTGAAGTTTTAATGGGCTTTTGGTGCTCAAAACCTTTTTTAGTCTTCCCTCTCCACAGTTAGGGATCTTTCAGAGTCACATTTCTAACTCCGTGAATACCCTCATTTCTGGACTCTGTTTTTCCATTTCATTTCTGTATATAAAGTGGGAAATTCTGAGCTCAACTCTGACACTAAAATTCTGATTTATTTTAATAATTTCACTTTGAAACCTCAGTGGGTACTAGGTCTGCTTTCCAAGTGATTTCTGATTTTTCGGAAATCAGATTTACCAAATGTTTTTCCTAGTGTGATAGATAATACTATTAATCAAATACTCACTCCATCTCCTCCAACTCTGTGGAAGGAGTATATTCTTCCAGCCCATTGCTGTTAAGGATGGACACATGACTTGTGTTAGCCAAGAGGCTCTTAGCAGGTGTGACATTAGCAGATACTTGTAATGTGTTTTGCTGCTGGGCTCGCCCTCTTACACCACTACCAGCACCATGTCAAGAGCTTCCCCTGAATAGCTGTTGCCTTTCTGGCCAGGTCCCAGAATGAATGTATGTGGAATACACTCAAGCACAACCTGAAACTGAGATCCAAAGCCAGCTAGCCCTACAGATTGAGATAGAATTGTTCACCCACATCCAGTCTTGAACAGCTGTCTCTCAGATATGTGACCCACAGATGAGTGAGTGAGAATCAGCTGTGTTGAAGCCACGAGTTTCAGAGTGGTTTGTTATGTAGCAATAGCTAACTGATACACTCTGCATAAAATGGGTATTCATCTTTATAGTCTCCAGTATCTGTCTCCTTGCTATCAGTTACCTATTGCCCTACCATTAAGCCAATGCACAAATTTTTGACATGGTACCTAAAAATTAAGATACAAATTCAGTACTGCTAAGTGGGAGTTAGCTGCTTTAACAACAACAACAACAACAACAACAAAAACAACAAAACCCAACATGTATGAGAGCTCAAACTTATTCAATAGGACTGGGCAGGCAAGGAAGTTGAAGGTTAACATGTTGTTGAACTTCAGAGTCATCTTTATTAGATCAAGCCCAGAAATTAAGATGGAAAATGTATCAGAGGTTTTCCAACCCAGGCCTAGAAGTGGTATACATAATTTCTGCTCATATTTTATTGGCCAGGATTATTTGTACAGCCACATCTAACTGCAATGAAGAATGGGAAATAAATTCTAGTTGGGTGCCCAGGAAGAAGAGTATAACATGCATTTTTGGTGATCGGCTCACAATCTCTGCCATGTCACATACAGCCCCTCTCTGAGAGGAGGAAAAGAGCCGACGAGGGCATCCTTTGTTGTGTCACTCAGGCATTTTGTTCGACTAAGATCAATATCACCATTGCTGCTCTTCCTATACCTCCTATGTTTATGTATCTGCTTCTATGCTAGCTCCTATTTCACACTACCTTTTGTTAAGCTCTTACTGTATTCTAAGCACTTAATATGCTTATTTTATTTTTTTAAAGATTTTATTTATTTATTTGACAGAGAGAGACATAGCAAGGCAGGAACACAAGCAGGGGGAACGGGAGAGGGATAAGCAAGCTTCCCGCTGAGCAGGGAGCCTGATGTGGGACTCGATCCCAGGACCCTGGGATCATGACCTGAGCCGAAGGCAGACGCTTAATGACTGAGCCACCCAGGCGCCCTTAATATGCTTATTTTAGTTAGCCTTCATATTACAGGTGGAAAAAATACTGATAAGTAAGTAGAGGAGTCAGGAAAAAAACTGATGTCAAATTCCAACATGTTAAACTATATGTCTGTATATAATCAAGTTCATCTTAGATAATCTCAAGTGTTTAAGTAAATGAACTATAGTTCTTCACACACATACACACATGCACACACATGCATACACACACACTTACCTGTCTATACCAAGATAAAGGACAAAGAAGTAGAGTGAGATTAGGCTATGAGGGTTTCAAAATTCACCCAAAATGGGTATTCTTATTGTACAGTGAAATTGAGAGCCAATTAGGCTCTTTGCAAGAGAATGTTTTAAGGAAGACTAGCACAAAGAATGAATTAGAGCAGGTAGAAGGGTATGAGAATTAGTAATACATAAGTAGGCAAAAGACTTTGGAGGGTGTTATTAATACATGTCTTGTCACCTATTCCTTCTGGCTCATTCTGGCTTCCAAACTGATCAAAAAGGAAACAAGTTAATTTAAGAATGACATGGCCCGTAGCTATACTCTTTGAAAATATCCTTCATTATACTCGGATGACACTAAAGGCCAGATATATAAGCATGTCATTTTACTTTGGTTTGAAGATCTAACCATGAGAATGGAAGAGTGGCCCTTCTTCTCTGGCCTTTAGACCTCTTAAATTTAGAATTCATAACAGTTTCTGTACCATATGTCCTGACACCTCTAAGTTTCTCATTACTCCTCTGGATCTAGTTCAAGGCAATACAATTTGGAGGGTTTTTTTTTTTTTTCAATAAAAAAGTGAAGACACCTAAATGAAATATTCATGCATTGTCCAACAATCAATTTTATGTCCAAGACCAATTATAGTATCAGGGCAATTGTTGATATCATTTCTTTTGGGGGAATGTTTTCTATACTATCTATGAGATGAACCCAATGATATCATTATGTTTTCACATTTAAAATTACTGGAATAATTAAGAAAAGTAAGCCAAGAAAATAAAGTTTTACTTGGAATGCTATAATTTGAGGTATTTACTTTTATGAGAGTTGATGTTACCGGCCTCACTTTAAAAATGAAGACTATCGAATAACAATTGGAGAGTTAACAAAAAAATCTTGAGCCAAATTCCAATACATGAGCAGTAAAGAGAGAAGGAGGAAGGATTATAAGACAAAGGATTGGGCCTTTCTTCCTATCTGGAACATGTAAGGGATCCAACCACCTAGGCATCAGATGCCTCATCTTTAAGATAATGATAGTCCCACCTTACCAGTCCAAAGACAGAGAGCTAAACCACTCTCTGAGGTCTCCTCTAGTTCTAAAATCCAAATCTAAACTCTAGTAAAAACTTAAAGGATGCAGGTGACTAATAACCTAGGCCTCCATGACAAGTGGAAGTTAGTGCTCTGAAGGCTTTCCCATGCTTCCTCTATTCCCTCTAGGTTGGATCATTAGATGTACTAATTACCAGTCATGGTGGATTGTATTACTCTTGGCCAAATAGTCTAATTTTGCTGCTCCCAGTAGAACGATTTTGTTATCTCCACTTTATTGAACCCAGGAGTATCTATGTGATCCAAGGAAATGTAGACAAAAGTGGCTATGATTACTTCATGAAAGCAGTGCTCTCCAAATAGCAAATAATGTAGGATTTCACTGTAGACATCAACTTTTCCTGTTTACCCAGGTCTCGGGGATTTTCTGGGATGTGGGACTTTCAATGTTAAAACCCAAAAGTCCCAGACAAACCAGGATGAGTTGGTCACATTTGGTTTTATTGACTAAAGCACCCCAATTTGCCTGGGTACAATGTTGTTCCATGGTTGTTTAGGATCTCCTGGCTAATTCCTTTTTAATCTGCTTTCATGCAAACTTAAACAATCCTGTGTACCATTTGCTTCTGTAAAAGTTTTCTAGAAAACAAATCTGACAAACTAACAATCCCTATAAGGTCTCCCCTCTCTGACAGCATTGTCAATTTAATAGGAGCCTTCAAGGGCTAATCTCAAGGAAATAGAAACACAAAGGTGAGAGATTTTGGAGACAGCAGGAAAATGCTCAGCCATTCTCAGTCCATACCATGTACACCAATATTTGCAGTAGACATAGGTCTGGATTTGCATATATTAGATGTAGCTTTAGGGTCCGACTCTTCCACATAGACGTTCTGTGACCTTGCAACAGCCACTTAATCTCTTTGAGTCTGGTTTCTCATATTTTAGAAATGGGGCAAAAACAGTATGAATAGTGTTTTATAAACTCTACAAAGCTATAAAATTGTGTTATTACTATGCAGTACATTCATAAAGACTGATCATATTGTTAAATCACATTCTATCCATTCACCAAAGTAATTTTTTATTTAATGATCATTTCTTCTTATCCCAGCTCACACTTATGTGTAGCAAAAGAATGGGCAGGTGGTATCTACCCTATACTCACAAATATGGACATGATGTCAACTTATATCAGGTAGGAAGTCCAACTTGGTCAAATAAGCATGGGTAATAACTATTGGAAATGAACAGTTTGGCAGTGTAGGGTGTAGGTGTAGTATTGGTGATGGGAAGGAGTTAGGGTAGTAGAAGGAAAAGCAACTTGTCATTATTCTGAATCTCTGTACTAGGAGGCAAAGAAAAGAAAATATACCAGAGCTCCTAATAAGTTCATTTTTATTTTAAAGGGGAGCAGTTAACTCCCCTGTCCTTACCTGTTTATGCTGCTATTATTAAATATCATAAAATAGGTGGTTTATAATCAACAAACATTCATTTCTCATAGTTCTGGAGGCTGGAAAGTTCCAGATGAAGGCAGGCAGGAAGAGGCAGTGAGAGCCTGCTTCCTGGTTCATAAATGGCCATCTCCTCTCTGTGTCCTCACATGGTGGAAGGGGCCAAGGGAGCTCTCTGGGGTCTCTTCTATAAGGGCATTAATCCTCACATGACCCGATCACCTCCCAAAGGCCTTACTCCAAATACCAGCACATTGGAGGTTAGGTTTCAACAAATGAATTTGGGGGGGATGCAAACATTCAGTCTATAGCATCCCCTCAAGCCACTTTGTATTCATTTACAGTACGACCAGTTTGAAGGGTGATTCAATCAGTTTGCCCCTCCAAGCCTACACCCCATTTTCTCCTCCCTATTCTGAGCCTTTATATAGATTACATCAATGGGTATCTTTGCCATCTGGCTCCAAATGGGAACACTGGCAGAAATTAGAGGAAGGGAAGTGAGATTAGGGTATTCCCTTCTGATTGAACCATTTTCTTGAATGGTTGTTGAGAGGTTGACTATATCCCTCAACTGAAACTCACAGCTCTGGTCAAGGTACCCCCTCCACATGACTCATTCCAGCTTTCCATTACTACTGGCTTAAGGTGATAACAGCACTTTGATGTTACTACCCCAGGGACATTTTGCTATCAACTTGTGGTTTTCCTACATTTTGTTAAACCCTCTTCAAATAATCCATTTTGAGAACACCATTTGTTTCCTACCAGCCCCTAAAGCATTCAAATACTCTGCATCAGTCCTAATATACTTGTTTAGATATATGTTCTGTTTATTTTTAAAAATAAAAATATTTTTAAAAAATCTGTAACAATCATTATTTTAATTTATTTATGATAACACTTTGTATTGATTATTATTTCATTGAAAGAGAGTATTTTTCTTGACTCTGCCTTTTTTATTTAGGATAAAAAATAAATTAGACTTACAAGAACTAGTTGCTCTACAGAACAGACTCTTGACCAACCTCTCTGGACATTGGTTTTAATGAAGGCTACCGAAATGCTCAGAAACAGAGTCTCCTTCCTTGTGCTTTTCTGCAAGATAAGTGAAGCTGATTGCTGGATAGTTTCCAAAGTGCTGTTTTTAAAGGCCTGGCTTCTCTCTCCTCTTAGACCATTTCCAACGAACACATGTGAACAATCTGAGCCTTGCCAGTGTATTTCCTGGCAGACACAGCATGTGTCAGTTTTATTGCTCATTCAGACTTGGGAATTGAATTGAATGCAACAAATGCTTATTGAACCACAATTTTGTGCAAAAGCACTTCGTCAGGTGCTGTTGAGAATATAGAACTAAATTATTATTATCAGAAATGAAAAACTCGGAATTTAGGAAACATTTTTAAATTGAAACAGTAACTATTGTTATACAACTATAATGTTCCAAATTTTCCTAGCTACTTATTCATCATTTTACTCCATTTAAATTTCAGAAAAATGTTGGAAGGGAGCAATGACTTGTGTTTTTATGAATGGAAAACACAAAGACTCAGAGATGCTAAGTATGTTACTCATAATCATACAGCTAATAAGTGGAGAAATTAGGATTTGGATGAACCAGGATTTAGATCCACTGATCCAGGCGTTCCTGGTGCCAAAGCACATGTTGATCACTGTAACCCTTAAAAATGGCACTAACCTTATTCTGTATTCAAAACAGCCAAAGGAAATCATCTTCCAAAATGTCAGCTGTCCATTTAATGCTAATGCTTCTCCCTTTGAGCAGCTCCCAGAACATAGACAAAATCAGACCATGAAATGTACATTGCCTCCTGCAAGGGGAGTCAGGATGAAGAGGTGCAGATGGGGGTGCAAGTCTCCTCCTTGGTTAGGTCAGCCCAATAGTCAAATGGTTTTTATAGACCGGCTCTCAGACACAGTGAAGTGAAGAGGCCTGGAGAAAATTCAGTATGCTTGCATCCAAATGGAACAGCATAGAAATATCCCTATCATTTTGTTTTGTTGGATGCATAGTTGTTTGTAAACAGAGATTTAGAATATTAGGGTCTCTTTTTAATTCACTAGGAGAGCTTATGAATTAAGGCCAAAGGCAGTGGTTTCTTCAGTTAGACAATTCTTTTTTTAATATTAGTCATCTGCTTCATTAATCTTATTTCACATTGTTACAAAGAAATGTTTCTTTGTCATCACACATTACTAGTGTGTCTTTTCCTGGTTACATACTATATTGGATGCAATTATATCCCAGAAATTTCCTGTTTAAGAAAAAGGAGCCTAAAATAGAAGAATTAAATAATTGACACTCTGATAAAGCTACAGCTCTCTGCTCCAGAACAAAAGACTGCTCCTGAGAAAAACCAATTGCTAGTCCCTTCCTGCCACAGGAATCTGGTTGTGTCTGTATCATAATTCATGCTATAAGTGATCTAAATTCTTCATAGAGGAAAAAAAATCTCAAAGGACTCTCTCTTCTGCTCCACTTTTTTAAAACAGGAAACATATTTTGCTTCTTAACCTAAATGACCACATCACTTGCATCTTGGAAAGCAAATGAAGTTTCTTCCCAAAACTAAATATTATTTCTTAAAGGAGCTCTCCATAATTAACGAGCAGAGCCAGATGTCTTTTCTATGGGCCATCCTTTTTCAAGATGAAATTTGGTTTGAATGGCAGTAGGTAGATGGTAGAGATGGTTGAATGTGCACATGATTCAGAAACAGAAGACAACAAATAATATATTATATGTTAAAAAAAAAAAGAAGATAGTAGGAAGGGAAAAATGAAGGCGGGGGATTTGGAGGGGGAGACGAACCACGAGAGACTATGGACTCTGAGAAACAAACTGAGGGATCTAGAGGGGAGAGGTGGGGGGATGGGTTAGCCTGGTGATGAGTATTAAGGAGGGCACGTATTGAATGGAGCACTGCGTGTTATACACAAACAATGAATCATGGAACACTACATCAAAAACTAATGATGTAATGTATGGTGATTAACATAATAAAATAAAAGAAAATAAATATTTCTCCCCCCCCCAAAAAAAGAAACAGAAGACAAATAAATCTTTCACTTCTGTATGCTCTTGTTTTTGTCCACTTCTTTTGGAGCCAGAAGTTGTCCCCGTGTTTTAAGAGTACCAAGCATGGACCAAACACAGTGGTTATATACGTACTGTGGAGCACAGAATCCTGTGATCCAGGAAAGCCTGCTGATTGTGGCTCCATCCAAGTCTTAAAAATAATGCACATTCCAATCCCCCTTCTTTGGTTCTGTTAGCACTCATCTTGGTGGACATGGTATGGAATGGAAGTTTGATGCAGGACATAAGCATCCATGTGGCTCTGGGTAAGTCATTGCCAAGTTTCAGGTGTTTCATTTGTAAATTGGATGAACTGAGATTAGATAAACCTTGTTTTTCTCAGGTTCTAATATTCCGTACACTATAAAGCAATAGCTTTCATAGAATTCTTCCTCACGTCAAAGTCGTGTCCTCAGAGGAAGTTTCTGAGCTGCCAATGTAAACTTCAGAATCTCTTAGTACGGAATACAATTGCTATCAATATGATGAAGTCTGGATCACTGTTGTTCTGGTCCCTGATCTCCTATCTTGTTCCATGTGAACAATGGCCAAAGTTCATACTTTGGAAGAGCTGAGCTATTGATGACCACCCATGGTGCATGTTGGCCATTGTGTCTAAAACAAAATAAGATATACCATTGTACTTGGAACACAAGAGTCTAATATGAGTTCACTTCACCAAAGGGCAGAGAACATTGTTTGGAAAAGATTGTAACAGAGTTTGGCCTGGAATAAACAGTCTTCAATATTAGAACTGGCCTGGTGAGATATATTCTCCAGGGTTTTGGTCCTACAATTGTGACATGTCATCATTTGATCAAACAGTTAAGCCACAGTTTCATGTTTCCCAAATATCAGTCATTCATATGCCACCCACAGGGATCTTGTGAACCCACATTTTTATTTAAATAGATTCGTCATTTTAATGTCATTAATTTATTTAAAACAACTTTTTCACTATCACAAAGAGAAAACCATAAGTAGAAGTAAACCATACAACAAAGAATTAATAAAACATTGCTGCTAAATTTTAAAAATTAAAATTAACCAAAAATTAATTTTAAAAATGAGCAGTAGAAAACTCTTAACATAGTCTTTAAGCCCTGTGTGGGCATGTTCTACCCATCTACCTCTTCAGTTTTCCCAACACACTCTCTTGCGTGTTCCACTCCAGCCACAGTGAACATCTCCTAGGTTTTAATTATCCTGGCTCTTCTTCATCAGGGCTTTTGCTGGCTGTTTTCTCTACAAGTAAGGCTCTTCCAGATCCCCTTCCCACATTTCTGTTCAATCCTTTTCAGACCTCAGTTCAAGGTCACTTCCTCAAGAAACATTTCCCTGTCTCTATGACTGAGACAACTTTTCCTATGCCTGAAATCACCATGTACCATTCCCTGGTATGTTTTATTTTGTGACCATTTTTACATTTCCTTTGAATTTCTTTGTTTAATGCACATCTGCCCCAATAAACTGGAAGGTCCATGAAGGCATGCCAAACGACAATAAGAGATAGGACCTGAGGGAAAATCGTATATTTTTCTGGAAAGAGAGAAACCATTTTCCTTTGCAAGAAAGAAACTATTTCTTCAGGTAAGGGGACACGAATGGGAGTGGTCCTGGGTGGGGGGAGGGCAGAAATGTTGAATTTCAGGGTTCTTTGCATTCCGAAATCTTTACAACCTAGCCATTCAGTTATGGAGACCTCATTTTTCTCAATTCTTATTTTTACATATAAATACCCTGGTAACTCTGTGGGCATACATTAAAATAGATATGGATCTATTAAGTAAATGTTCGTTCATGAACCACCTCAGATCATCGTGTATACCACCAATGGTACTTACAACACACCTTGGAAAACCCTATTAGAGTTAGCATGGGGATAATCCCAAAGTCCAGCCTCTCTTGTATCACTTTTCTGAAGAGAGTAATTTAAGGTTTTCTCCACGTCAGCAAAATCAAAATATTTGAGTATACTTTAGGGCTCCACTCTATCTTTGCAACTTATTTCCCAATACTATTCACCACTTCCCCTATGTTCCTGACAAGCTGAACATTCCCCAAACATTCCCTCCTCTGACCTCACGCTTATGCTCCTCTTTCTATTGGGAATGCTGTTACCCCCACAGCATTTCTTCTCATAATACCCCTAATTCTTTTTCAAAGCCTATCTTAAATATCTCTTCTTACTTAAAACTTGCCCTAATTCCCCTAAATAAGTTGAATCTCTCCATCCACTGAAAGGCACGGGACTAGGACTTTATCTAGTTTCCATCATATAATGTATCACTTCTTACCTTGCATTGTATTAGTTTATTTCCATATCATAATGTCATCAATAAACAATCAAATAATTAAACTGTATGCTCCTTGTGAAGCAGGGGTTTTGTCTTATTCATAGTTTAATTTCTCACAGTGCCTGGCACAATGTAGACACTCAGTAAGATGTAAAATGGTATAAACGAAACTGACCTGTTCCATTTTAAAGAAATGCTTAAACTTTCTGGGTCTGATTTTAAAATCTCATCCTATCCATGTGTGGGGTACTTTGGTGTGGGCTCTCTTTTTTCTTTCTTGTATCTCAGGTTTTTTTGTTTTGTTTTGTTTTGTTTTAGGCAAAATACACTAAAATTCATAGAATTTTATTTTTTTATTTTTTTATTTTATTTTTTTATTATTATGTTATGTTAATCACCATACATTACATCATTAGTTTTTGATGTAGTGTTCCATGATTCATTGTTTGCGTATCTCAGTTTTTCATAGGGAGTGCTAAGTAGAGAGAATGGACCTCTCCCTGATCAATTTTCACAACCTGGCTGGGATAATAATGCCAAGATGTGACTTGAGAGGAGAGTCCAACTGTGAAGGTACATCAAGCCAAGGGAAGATGAGGAGGTAGAGAATGCATCATAGGACTTTGGAGATCAAGGGCACCCATGTTCTTTGATAAACTATGTTTACATTTAGGAAGGATCTTTCAAAGTGAGATGTACCACCCTTAGGTAAGTTTCTCCCCCTCCCGCCCCTCACCTTTTTTTTTTTTTTTTGCTTATATACTCTGACAAGTAGAATTAAATAGATGATAATGCTGGTAGGAAGCTGTTATTTGACAAATCACAGTTATTCATGTTTCAGTTTCATTCAGCTACCACAATGAATATAATATCTGCAAACCTGGCCATCTTGATGGCTCTTTCTCTCATCCACAAACCATTTGTGGACTGCTGTCAAGTCAATCATTCTCCAACAGCAACCCTTCATACCCACCCTGATGAAGAGGCTTCAAGTGCTGCTTCTCTGTGCCTCACAATTTAAGACCAGTCTTTAGCTTGGCATTCAGTGTCCTCTACAGTCTGGATGCACTGACTTTTCATTTTCTCATACTCAAGTTTGGGAAAGCAAACTGACCGTCTCCAGACTAGGTTGCTTCTAAAATATTTTGATTGAGTTGATACTATTGAAAATGTTGTACAAGTTGTCAACACTTAAAAATCGTAAGGGAGTACATGAAAATCTAGATTTCTGCCCATCTTGAAAAATTCAGAATTTCTGGCAACACTAGGTCTTCACTCTTGAGTGACAATGTTCTCAGGTACCACCAAGCAGCTGCTGTCCCCTTTGGATAGCCACATCTTTTCCAGCTCTCTGCAGACTCCATCATTCCCTATGACTCTTGCACACACCAGCCCTATTCATTTTCATTCTCTGTCAAACCTCTGCACACAGCTGCATTTAAAGCCCTGGAGTCTAGTCATACCGGATAATTTGCTGTCAGTCTGTCTTGCCTCCACTCAATTGTTTGAATTGTCCCCGCTATTTAAGTGACCCTGCCTCATTCTGCCTCACATCAACAGCCAATGTCTTCATAAATACTTTTCTAATGCACCCTACCAGACATGCCCTATCCTTTTTCTCCAGCTTCATAATATCTTATAATTTATTTTATGGAATTATTTTTATCTATTTTGAATGATGATTCATTAGAAAATGGGTTTCTGACCCTTCTTGAGTTAGCATTGGACAGATGACGTTGTTCTTAAACAACTTGATTCAATTCTGCATTCAGCCACCCGCTAGCTCTGTACTACAAAGTTAGACCTTTCATGTTTTAAAATGCTGGTTTCTTTATCTGCAACTAAGACTCTTATTCATTTTGGAGGATTTTGTGAGGATTAGAGAAGACAGCACATGAAGAGAGCTTAGTATTGCTCCTGGTACCTAAAAAGCTCTCTCTAAATGTTAACTCTGCTAACTCTTATTATGAATATGACAGCATTCCTGGCAGTTATTTAAAGCAAAGAAACTTTGCAGCTGAATAATCAAGAGGACAATGACCCAGTCTTATTTGCAGCCTATGAAACAAGCAGTAACAAAAATCTTATTTCATCTCTTTTACTAGATAGTAAAAGATTAATATTTGACATTTACATAGCACCTGCAGAATATAAAACAGCTGGGGTTGGTGTTTCATAAAGAAGCCCTCAAAGGGTTCTACCTTCAGGACAGATCTCATTAAAATCAAAGCAACATGACATTATCACCCTCCTTAAAAAGAATGGCAGAATTATGCATTTTAACAGAGAAACTGACCATAACAGAGCATAAAAAATTATCTACTCCTTATACAAAATTCCTTCACCCTATTAGTCCTTGGAATACCACACGTAGGCCAGGTCAACTTCCCTTAAGAAATAATCATAAATTAAATTATGAAAAACATAAAGAACCCATTGTATGGGTCAAAATAAATAATGAAGTCCTTGCCATTTGGAAAAATGATTAGAGAAGAAGGAGGAAATGTATTTAATATTCCCAAGCATATGCTTAGTGCATGATCTCACATCATCCTAACAACCCTAACAAGTAGGCATTAGTACACTATCCGAATGATAAATACAAAAGCTAAAACTTGGAAAGGCTATAAAACTGGTTCACTGTTACATAGCCAGTGAGTAGTAGAGATGAGATGCCAACTCAATTCTCTTTGTTCCAAGAACTCTATTCTGATTCACTATATTCTAATACTGAGGACCCTCAGTGAAAGTGTTTAAATAAAAAAATTAAATCATTCAATAACCATTTATGATCTCCAGAACTTTTGCTAAATTTCACACAACTAGGATTAAAGAAAACCTTTGGATACTTAAGGAATACACATGGAATTTCTACTGAAAACTCAAGTTAATGATTATTACCTGCAATATAGGACATTTCTTCTAAACTTTACTGATGGCAAAGCATAGCAAACCACCCTTAAGGAGTTTTAAGGAGAATGTGAATACTCTTGAATATCCTTAATATTGTAATCTTGAAATCCCATGTCAAATGTTCAGAAATCTTATTTGGATGAATCTTGGATCTGTTTCCCTGAAGTATTTCTCTTTTTAAGATGTTCTTAGTAGAATGAATGATCATTGTGTTGATTGGGCACAATCATACCTACTGTGACTGTAATTTAAATTTGAGACAAATCTAAGTATGATCCATTAACATGTAGATTGGAGGGGCAGAAAATAAAACCAATTCTCCCTTTTGGGGGAAAAGGAAGACTAACATGAGTATCTCCTGCAAGATGTTACTTACACATATCATATTATTTAATTATCAAAACAAATCCGTGAAGTCAGAATTATTACCCTCAGAAGCAGAAACTGAGTCAAGGGCAGGAGAAAAGGATTTGCACCAAAATACATGACTCATCCATAACAGAGCCAGTTTTTCAAATTCTGGTCTCTTAAACTACAAAGCTTATAATAATCTCTAAAGTCCAAGAAAATATGAATAGTTCCTTCTCCACATTTTGAAGAATGATTTTAATAGTAATAAAAACTTCCTTTTTTCTCTTTCTTATATTTTCCAATTTCTAAAGAAATAAAAGATCAAACATTGGTATTTTTTTAAAACTGCCACAGTTTCTATAATCAAGGGTAGTAACAGTATTCACAAGTAGTAAACCCCTGCTTAGTTTGGGGAAATGCTAATGGACCTTTCAGTTATGGAAATCTCATTTGTGCTGGAAAGCACAAGCTTACCCTCTCTACATATTGAAGCAAGTTGGTGTTTTACTTACATGGAGATGTTCTTCTAATGTTAATTGTTGTTTTTTTTTTACTTTGTTTTTTCTGCATTGAAAATGGAGAGGGGGTGGGGGGAGACAGAGAGGGAAGTAACTTAGGAGTCATTGATTTGATACTTGGGGAGAGAAAAGAGTCTGAAGTTTGAAATGAGTAGACCCATAACCATGATGACAAGCAGTGACTACTTACAAGAGAATGGGACTTGGGGAGAAATAATGGTAGAGTACAGAGCTATACGTGATTTTACTATCTTATTAATTTCTTATGCTACCCTCAAATTCACAAGAAAGTCTAATACACATAGGAACTTCATATCAGACATGCTTTAGAAGCTCATTCACACATGGAACAGGGCAGCAAGCACTAATACCTAACACTTACTGGATGCTTTCATTTGTGATGATCACTGTCCTCATCTATTTATGTGTCACCTTCTTCTACAACAAGCATAGGAAAGAAGTGCTTTCATTATGTTTATTTTTTTCTGTGGAAGCTGAGGGCCAAAGAGATTACATCCCTTGGCCATGGTTACATAGTAAGTAAAAGTTGGAGCTGAGATTTGAATTTGAGTCTTCATTCTTAATCACTTTCAGTGATGATGATACAGCTATCCCCACACTTCCTCTTCTCAGAAGCCATCACATTGATAACGTACCATATTTTAAAAAAAAGTAGTGTGGGAGGAGTTTTCCACAATGCACATCGATGCCCGAGATTGAGTAACTAGTGGTAAGTAGCAACAACTGAGAGCGGAGAAGTTGTCTGTAGCTTGGATCTTACACAAAAACTCATGTCCTCAAATAGTATATAGGAAGCAGTGGGGTATTATTCAGAATATAGGAGTGAATCAAGCAACCTATGCTGGGGTTACAGAAGGATGGTTAAAGTATTCTACCATTTCTCATTTATTTTTCAAGCCATCTTGGCTGACCTTGCCCAGAGAAACTCAGCCATCTCTCACTGGTTGTACCACATGGAATTGCTTTCTATATTCTGCCCATGGATGTCATCTCTATATATTCCAGTGGAGACTAAATGAATCAGGGATATGGAAAGCAGAATCCTATTGCTAGAGATAAATCTGGATAAGTTAGATTATCTGAAACTTCGGCTTTAGCATTTGCCAACCTCTTATTCAACTCATGTCTTTCAACTCTTTCTACTAGACTTCTCCCATTCTTATCCTATCTGTATAGAGAGCACCTTGAATCCCACCCCTAGCCCAGGAGTTATGCACTTCAAGTATTTTAATTTGCTACAGAAAATAAGATATGTTCATCTTGCTGCTAATGCTATATTGTGATTAAACACACACACACACACACACACACACATATGAATGTGTGTGTTTCCTTCTTAAATTATATTCTAAAGTGAATGGTACCCTTTCTACTCACTAGCTATGGCAGTTTTCAGGTGTGGCTGCAAATCTCTGATATTCTTCCTATTGAGAAGTGAAGTCTATGTCCCCTCTCCTTGCATCTGGATGGGCTTGCGCTGCATCCACCAATGGAATATGGCAGAAACATTATGTGACTTTCAAAGCTAGGTCTTAAAAGGTCATCTGACTTCCTCCTTACTCACAGGAACACTTTCTTTGGAAGCCCTGAACTATCATGTAAGAGATCTGACTATCATGAAACCACAATGATTAAGTCTTGCATATGCATTTCAGTTGATAGTTATTTCCCCTCTTCTACCAACACACCCCAAAATCATCACATGTCATGATGGGCAAGATGTTGAATTTCAAGTACCAGACACTCAATTCAAACAAATTTAAATTTAACAGAGGGGTTTATTAGCTCATATGCCTAGGAAGAATATTAGATTAGCACAGAGAATCAAAGAGCTACAGGGAATAGGGCATGGTGTCAAGAAACTCAGCTCATCAGGACTCTCTCTTTCTGACTTCATTTATATTTAATCTCTGATTGTCTCTGCTTGAGTTTATTTGACTGTTATTAAAAATGATAACCAGCAACCAACTTCTTAATCTCCAATCTAGCAGTATTAGCAAAGCATCACTATCAACAGAAGGAAAGTTTCTCCCAGGGGTCATTTAACAATCCTATGAAAGAATCCTGAGTTGCCTTACTTGGGTTACAGAGCTACCCCTTGAGATGATTATTGTTAGGAAGGGTATATGATTGGTCCAGCCTCAGGAAGGACATCCTTGTGCTGAGGCCTAGAGGAAATAATTGACAGCCCCATCTGGGCCACATGCAATATGCGAAAAGATTCCCAAAGGGGGTACTTTGACTAGAATAAGAAAGACTGCATTGAGGCTGCTGCTTCACCAAGGACTAGGCAGTAGTCTCTGTCCACCGTACCCCACTGTAAGAACTGGATGATAGTCATAGGCTCTTTCTTTGTCATTCTTCCTTCTTAAATTATATTCTAAAGTGAATGGAAGGGTACTGCTATAGTCTGAATGTTTGTGCCCCCTAAAATTCATATGTTGAAACCTAACTGCCAATGCTATTGTATTTGGAGTGGGGCTTTAGGCGGTATGTAGGTCATTAGGACAAAGCCCTCATGACTGGGATCATCCCCAAAGTGATCCCTTGACCCTTTCACCATGTGAGGACACAGTGAATGACAATCATCTATAAGGAAGCAGACTCTTAACTAGACACTAAATCTTCTGGCACCTTGATCTTGAACTTCATAGCCTCCAGAACTAGAAGATACGAATTTCTGTTTTTTATAAGCCACCTACTTTATGGTATTTTACTATAGCACCCTAAATGGACTAAGACAGGTATGCAAGTTTGAGTTGCATGGTCATTCACTTGGGGAAAAAAGCTGTTAATGATGGTGACCTGAGAAAATGAATACTGAATTTGGAAAGTTGGGAAATACTTCTTTGAGAAGGCAAGGAATTCTGCTTCTAAAAGTGGTTGGATCATCTGAAAGAAATGGATGTGCAGATTGGTAAGAAGCTGCTCAACAGAGTTCTTTCTTTCTATTGAATATTCAAATCAATGACCATTAAAGATGTAGTTATTAATTTCTTTCTGTAAAATAATGCATGAGGTATACAGAGAACTAAAGATAACAGATGATACCATGAAGACTGCAAATTGCCCACAGAGTGACCCAGAACAGACCAAACTGACTGATCTATAAGGAAGTGACCTACAGACAGTTACATGAAGCAGCCTGACCCGAGAAGATCTTTGCCAGCAGGAGCATTGCAAAGGAGTTTCTACAGAAGACTCTACAGGTTTGGGCTTAGAGAAGTGTGGTGTGCTCCTGGCCTGAAAGTGGCATTCATAGTGAAAGTGAGATTCATAGTGAAAAGGTTGACTCATTTATACTGCCAAAGCTAACCTGGGAAGAATATGACCATGGGAACCTCAGTGTAGAATGTCGGTCCTAGGGGCAGGGCAGGGCTAAATGAAGTACTTCCTCAGAATGGCCTGGAATAAAAATATGCAGTGTGAGTTGGAGGAAGATAAAGCACAGGTAAAAGTCAGAGAAATTCCGAGGATAAAGTCCAAGGAGTAAAGTGAGGGTAAAAACAAGAAGCAAGTGTTGAAAAGATCAGATACCTATAAGGAATCAGAGTAAATTGGAATAATTGGAAGGAGGCAAACCATTAGGATAGAGACAATGGGGAAAAGGTCCAGGGCCCCCTCTCTCTGTAATAGGGTGTGGGCTTTAAGGAATGGGGACAAGTAAACTGATCTAAAGATGCAAGACTTAATGTATACTTAGAGCATTTCAGACCATTGGATTCACCCATTCCTTCAATTCCTGATAATATGAGTTTTATTTTGTTTTCATGAAAAGTTGTTTTTGCGCATTGTGGCCAGTAGAGTTGCAGAAGAGAGATTGTTCTGAGTATCCAAGAGGTGGCTCAGGATTGCAGAAACCTCTATAAGATAAATAGGGACCTTTTATGGTATGGGCATCTCAGAACTAAGGTTTACACCTGATTCCCCCCATGACTTGATTCATAGACTGGTTAACCCATTCTTACAGCAGGATTCTTCTCTCATAGATCTGTTTAATCTGTTATGTTAACAGCATCTAGTTAGTTCCAGCTGTTCCCAATACTTAGCCACTCATACCCTATAAGCCTGTCCCCATTATGCTTGAAACAGGTAGCAACTTTGGAAACACTGCCTTACAAAAACCAGAATTGGCTATTTAGGAACATTTTGGGTAGGCTGAACAACACATCCTTTTCCACATGTCTAACACCATCTGGGAGCATTTTATTTTTCGTGAAAAATGCAGGTCACTTGATTATTCTATGGTTCATTGCTCTAGAAAATGTTTCCTAAATAAAAACAACTAACAAAAAACCTCAAAAAATACAGAACAGAACATTTCAATACAGTCCTTTATTAGCATGATTTCAGTGGCCAAGAATTTAGAGATCAACTCCCAAATAAATCAACATAGAAATGATGTATTTGGGCCAGGGGGTATTCCAATACTAATTGACAATATGGCAAAGATTAAAAAGAGTACACTTCTTTAAAAAAAAAATCCTTGAAATGGATTTAATTCCCCAAAGCCACTACTACCATACCCAAATCTGATTATGTAAAACTCATGCTTAAAAATACTTTTAAGTAGGTAGTAGTCATCATTTGTCTCCTTCTTTACCTCTAAACTTTCAAAAATTGGTACCAAAAGAACTTTTACTTGTGGATTTTGGTTTATTCTACTAAAGAGAGTAGAAACTACTCCTTAGTTTTTCACTGCATGAAAAGGATAAACATGGAGCTAAAAGGAATTTTAAAAATCGATAACCAAAGCTGCTAAAATATGGAATTAGTTACCTGAGAGAGAGGAGATGAGTAAAGAATCACATTCTAGAACAGATCTTCGAAACTCAGACTGGGAGCTAGACATGCATGTGTGAAATAGTAAGGTGTAAGCAATGTGGAGAAGTGGAGACCGTGAAACCTGGAGAGTGTATTCTCCATCTATTGAAATTCAAAACCACACCATTTCAAACACTATATGGAATAAAATCAAGGTTTACTGTACCTTGAATATCATTAGTATTTGACGAACATTGAGGACTTGCCATTTTCATTGTGCTGCAGTAGATAATTATTATTAGGCACTGTGTGAAGTCCTCAGATACTTTCTATCCTTTACTCTTTATCTCTCTGAGGTGGGCATGATTATCCCCATTTCATAGAAGAGGAAACTGAGGTGTAGTACAGGGTGTAGGGTGATTCCTGGCACGTGGTTGGTGCTCAGCAAACGTTTGTTGAAAGTCTAAGCGAATGACATTTTCTTTTCCTTCTATATTTTATGTTGCGATATGGGGCTGAGACTGAAAACTTAATTTTCCTATTTATCGAATTCCTATTTTTTTCTTTTTTCTTCTTTTCTTCTTTTTTTCTTTTGATTTCTCTCTCTCCCTTCCTTCCTTCCTTCCTTCCTTCCTTCCTTCCTTCCTTCCTTCCTTCCTTTCTCCCTCCCTCCCTCCCTCCCTCCCTTTCTTTCTTTTCTTGTTAGGTTTTGTCTGTAGGGGACACTAGAGGGGACTGAAAGGCAGGAAGAGGGGAGAGGGCTTCCTCCTTGAGCTTGCCATTCCATTCAGCATCACACCAGCAACAACCCTCCTCTCAACAGCAGAAGTTGGTTTTGGTCTTCAGCTTCCTTGACGCTCCCACAACCAGCCTCACTGCGTCCCCTCAGAGCTACCAGCAGCAGCCAGACAGTGCCCCCTGCTGGGAGGTCTGAGCCCTAAGTCTGTGAGATCTCTCTGAGCTCTTTTTTAAATTTAATTTAAATTCAATTAGCCAAGGTATAGTACATCATTAGTTTTTGATATAATGTTCGATGCTCTTGAGGGATCAACATCAACCAGGTGTCACCCCCTCCTCAGAACCCTGAGTCTTTAGCTTCTTAGGGACTCCTGGGAGCTCTTAAGTACAATACCAACCAGTTAGTTTCTTCCCCTCAGAGGTGTAGATCTGGCTCTGTGAGACCTCTCTTTTGAGTTTCTAGATCCTGAAAACCCTAACCCCTTCCTTTTACTCCCCTAGCCTAGGAATGGGAGCTGCTTTTTGTGTTACCTCAGAACTTCCTGTTTTGCTATTTCAGAATTCCAACCCCAGATTTACCATTTCCCAATATTCTTCCCGTCAAAATACCTGGTGTGATTTTTGTTTCCTGAGTGAGGTATGACTGATACAGGATCTCCACCCTATAAGACTGTTTTGGAGATTAATTTATACCCGGCTCATAGTAGATGCTCACTAACCATTATTTGATTCCTCACTTAGAGCAAACCACAACATTACTTCTCTCTCCCAAGTTATTATCTTTGATATATTTGGTAAGCATACCTTCTATGCCTTCATCCAAGATAATGCCAATAATGTTGAACAGAAATGGGCTAAGGATGAAACTGTTTCATGTCACTAGAACCCAACTTCAAAATTGGCTTCATTCTTTTAATCAACATTCTCTGGGTATGTCACTATTTCTCTACAATGGGCAGATACTATTCTCTCATCATTAGATTTTAAAAGAATAAACCTATTTCCATTTTCAGAAAAAAAAAAGAAAAACATTTAGTGCTTTAGACAAGTTTGGTCTGTAACACAATGAACCAAAAAAGCACTGGCATGACAGAATTAATCTTAGCTCTTCTGGTAACTAATGTGTGATGGTGGGCAGGTCCCTGAACCTCTCTCCTTTCCAGGTCCCTTAATAGTAAAATAGGGAACTTGAATGAGGCAACCTTCAAGATTTCTTTAAGCTTTCTTACTCTAAAATATGAAATAGTGTTATTTCTACATATTTCAGATCACTAAGATATTTCTGACAATGAAATGGTTCTCAACTAACAATATTTCCAAGAGCAAGAAGCTGAAGTTGGGAAGTCAATGGTTCCTTACTTAAGCAGATGTGAAGCTAGTTATATCAAACCTGAGGGAAAAAATCCACGTGAAATTAATTTCTCAAACATGTCAGTACTTCCACGGTCAATTCACTTTTGAGTCTAAGAGGAAGGGAAGCTGGTCAAGCCAAAATTATAATTATGAGGAAGCTACCATGCTTTCTTATCATGACAAAGTCCCTCTATAATAAAGGCAGGGCTGGTGGTATGATGTGATCATAACACTATCCAATTATGTGGGAGTAGAATATGTGTTAAACTTGCCAACTAGAACATCAAGTTCAGCTGACAATTCTTTATGGCCCCCAAATTGCCACTGTGGCATCCAGCTGTCTCCTCACCAGGACTTCAAACAGTGTCGCTGACACCACAGGCAGCGGCTAGCTGTAGTTCCTCTTCTGTGGGTTTAGAAAGAAATAACCACAACCACTAAAGCCAAAGAATTTTTGCAGCTTCACTACTATCCAAATAAATATCCTCATTCCAAAGTAGTAAAGTGACAAGAGCCTAAAATATCTGCAGAAAGAAAAGCCCAGATTAGAAAAGACAGAAATTTCATTCCCATGATTACTTCCTAAACAAAACATTTTCCACAGCTCTTGGTCTTTTTTTCTTCCCCTCCTCCCTCCCTTCCTTCCTTCTTTCTTTTTTTTTCCTTCTTTGTTTCCTTCCTTCCTTTGTTCTTTCCTGCCTTCTTGCCTTTCCTTACTTAAAAAATTAGATATAGACTCTATATTTATCAGGTTATTACAGTATTAAGCACTACTTGAACAGAAATGAAAACTATAGTCCCTAAATTCACGTAGCTCTCAATCCAGAAGAGGAAAAATAAAATCACATATGATAGTAGAATTGAGTAATATCTACTATAATAAAGATAGATATTGGATTCCATAAGAGTACAAAGCAAGATAGGGTGGGTGGCTGGTGCCAGAAAAGGAGGGATGTTTGATATGGACCATGAAAAATAAGTCAGAGCAATGTGTCTGGAGAGAGAAGAAGAAAGGGACATCTAGATGGAATGGTAGAATGTGAATAGTTAGTCACATGAGGAGAAGCCCACCAGTTCTACAGTCTATGAAGCAGAGCGCCAGGGCTGTTCGGGTCTACATTGTACATAAAGAGAAACCTTTGAAGAGAGTTTGATGTGATTGATTTTCATTTTAGAAAAATTATTTTGGGGTCTTTGTGGAGAATAGATTAGAGCAGATGAAACTGGAAAAAGAGGGAAGGACATTCGACACCACTGCAGTGTTTCAGGGATGATTGAGGTGCATTTGGGACAAGATGGCAGCCATAGGAGTAAGCAGGAGGGGACAGACAGGCAATTGCAGAGAAATGGAGTTGAATGACTTCATACTAGAGCGTGTGAATGAAAGAGATAGAAAAGTCTAGGATGACTCCTAAAACTTTATTTTATTGCTATTTTATTTTTTATCTTTGCTGAGTCTCAATTATACATGCTCAAGAGCAGGAATTGAGTCCTATATTTTGTGGAAAAAAACTCAGACTATAGTTCTCTCTCCCATCCATAATTGTGGTACCTAAAATCCTTTCACTGTGGAGACTTATTTCTGCTATTTCAAAGGTGTATTATTCCATACAATTCCAAAGTATCATGCACAACACTCCAGGTAAGACTAATAGCTTAAGTCCATTATTCTTTTTTTTTAAGTCCATTATTCTTAATTATTCAGGGAAGTACTCCTAAGTAAAAGGAAATAACTATTTTTTCTCAGAAGATTGTAGGACATAATATTTGTCTCCTATGTTAATATTCATATAGGAATAATATTTTAATGACAATATTTTTCACTAGCCCCTGAGAATAATGTATGCTCTGCGAATATGTATCAAGATTATGACATGGCTTTCTGTAGCCTCTGTACTATCACGTATCCACAAGGATAAGGATTTCCCATTTAATGTGCACAGCCTCAAGTGCTTCTGGAGAGAAGCTCTCCATATTAAGCAGTGTGAGCTTAGTTAGATAAACTAGATATAAATTGATTGAAGGGAGGAATAGTGGTTATTAGTGGTCCAGCACCAGAAGATGGAGAAGAAACGGAGGGCGAGATTTAAAAAAATTTTTATTTACTGTAAACTTCTCCTTAAAGATCTTTCCATGTACTCTGAGAAACAAACTGAAGGTTCTAGAGGGGAGAGGTGTGGGGGGCTGAGTTGGCCTGGTGATGGGTATTAAAGAGGGCATGTACTGCATGGAACACTGGGTGTTATATGCAAACAATAAATCATGGAACACTACATCAAAAACTAATGATGCAATGTATGGTGATTAAAATAACATAATTTTAAAAAAGATCTTTCCATGTTTAGCACAATTATTAAAATGCAGGAAAGAAGTTAAGGCTAGAGATCCATATCTGGGAGTCATTAGACACTGCAGGAAGAGAGGAGAAAGAAATAGGGCAACAATGAAGTCCTGGGAAATTCCAACACTTAAGGGGAAAAAAATAAGAAGCTTTGAACAAAGACTTGAAGAATTTGGACAGTTAGTTGTGTGAGTATCTGATAGAAGTTTATTCCAGGCCTAAGAAACAGCCAGTGCAAAGTCCCTAAAAAGTGTGAGGAACAGCAAAAATGTCAGCGCAGGGGGAGCACAGGGGGCATGCAGGGGAGCAAAAAGAAACAGGGTCAAGATATGATGATGAGGGGTCAGGCAGATCTCAACGACCATTGTCTTGTCTCTGGCTTTTCTTCTGAGTGAACTGGGATGCCATCACGGGGTTTTAAGCAGAGGACTGAAACACTATAGCCTCTATGTTTGGAATAGGCTATAGGTTAGGCGAAAGCAGATACAGAGTTATCAGTGAAAATATTATTAGGGCAAGAGATAATGACGACTCAGACTAGGGAAGTAAGAGTAGAGGAAATAAGAATTGGTTGAATTGTGAATATATTTCAAAGGTAGAGCCAATAGGATCTCCTTGTAAATTATATGAGGTATAACAGAGAGAGGACAGTCAAGGATTACTGTAAGTTTTCGCCAAGAGGGACTTCAAGGGTGGAATGATCAGCATCTGAGATGGGAAAGGCCAAGGACGGAGCAGGTTTCAGAGAGAAGTACAGAATTCAGTTTTGGACATGTTAAGATTGGGATAAATCTTAGATATCCAAAAGGAAATTTCACGAAGGTGGCTGTTACATGAGTCTGGCATTTGTGAGACAGATTTCATCCAGAGCTAAAAACTTGGGGATCATTGGCCGACAGAGGGAACTTAGGCTATGCGACTAGCTGAGATCAACAAGACAAGAGTAGATCAGAGGAGGACTATTGACTAAGCCTTAGAACCAGAGGAAGACAGAGAAACAAGGAGGAAAACCAAGAAAACATGGAAGTTTATGGGCTGACTATACAAAGTATATGTAGAAGGAGAGAGGTCCAGAATGTCAGATGCTACCAACATGTCAGGATGTGGCCTGAAAATTGGCAACTGGATTCAACAGCATGGAAGTGATTAGTGAACCTGACAAGAGAAGTTTTAGTGGAAGAGTGGTGATGAGAAGCTGATTAGAAACAACTCTTTCAAGAAATGTTTATATAAATGGGTATAAAGAAATTGGGCAAATTTGTAAGGCAAGTATGGTAAAGAGAAGTTCGTTTATATTTTAAGATTGGAGAAAAATAGCATGTTTAGATGCTGATGGGAATATATGAGGGATGAATGGGAAGTGAAATAGAGATAGTGATATTAGAAGACCTGCATAAGGACCTTAAATCTGGAGGAGATAAAGAGTGCTAGGAGGGTTTGTACAGAGGGTCTCAGAGACAATGGTAGTTAGAACTATTTTTTAGGGTTAAGATAAACAGAGGGTAGGAGGAAAAAGAGCCAGTAGAATTAAAATGGTTTAATACATAGAAAAAAAATCATATGTGGAACTAGTCCCCAAGGAGATGAGTGGAGAGAGGTTAAGAGTGTAGATGGAGACTTGATCCATACACACAGAAATGATTCTTCCTCTGATCTGGAAGGAAAGATGATACAGATGAGATGAAAGGTTAAATCAGGAGGTAGAAGTGAGAATGTATGTACTTCTGTGGTGATGTAGAAGGTGCTGACATGTGAGGAATGAAGGGTGAGTGCTAAGTGCAAGAAAAGAGTGAACTCTGGACCATTTGCTGAAGGTGGGAAATGGACCATGGCTAAGGCTAAGTGAAAGATGAGTTAACTGGCTGAGATTAATGTCCCGGTGAAGTTGAAGAATCATACATTCATAGTGCCACCAATTCATATAATATTGTCATTCTTTTCCTGCAGTTTTCTTTAGAACCTGATTGTAGGGGTGAGAAGGAAGATGGTGAGTTGATAGGTCCTAGTTTGTGAGGCAGGAGCTTTGAAAATAAAAGGGAGCAAGAGTTGGTACTCAAGGAGTGGCAATGATTAACCATGGTGTCTAGGTTCAATAGTGAAGTAAATGAAGCCAGGAGATGACAGCTAGAGAAACAAAAGGAAATAAAAGGAGTAGATCGTGCCTGGAAGTAGAAGAGCAGGTCGCTGTGAAAGCTGGACGAGATTGGTGTACATTGATTCCAAATGACAAGTTAAGGGTATGAATACATAAAGTGAAATGTTGGTACAGCAAAGATGTCTTAGTAAAGTTGGATGGGTCATTTGCATTGATTCTTGAGTCACTGAGGTTATTGGTAGAATATGTGATAGAGGGGAATATTGTGACCCAGATATTTAAGGCTTGTTTTTGTCTTGTTCTGTTTGTCAGCTCCTAAGTTGGTCACTGATTCATTGTAGCACTCATGGGATTTGCTAAATTCTACTGAAGATCTGCTAAAAGTTTGCTGACCCTTGATATAAATGTTCCCTTGGTGTGCTGTAGTAATTTAATTACTTCCCTAAGCACCTATCATATTATAACATAAGAGTTAGGAACAAGAGAGACTGTTCCCATTAGTATTGCTCCATAACAAACTACCCCAAAACTTTATTTCTTAAATTTTTTATTTAAATTCAATTTAGTTAACATATACCGCATTATTAGTTTCAGGGGTAGAATTTGATGGTTCATCAGTTGCATATAACACCCAGTGCTCATTACATCAAGTGCCCTCCTTAATGCCCATCACCCAATTACCCTATCCCCCCACAACTCCCCCTCCAGCAACTCTCAGTTTGTTTCCTATAGTTAAGAGTCTCTTATGGTTTGCATCCCTCTCTGTTTTCATCTTATTTTATTTTTCGTTCCTTTCCCTTATGTTCATCTGTATTGTTTCTTAAATCCCACATATGAGTGAAATCATATGGTATTTGTCTTTCTCTGACTGACTTATTTCGCTTAGCATAATACCGTCTAGTTCCATTCTTATCATTGCAAATGGCAAGATTTCATTTTTTTGATGGCTGAGTAATAATCCAGCGTATATATGTATATATATATATATATATGCCACATCTTTCTCCATTCATCTGTCAAGGGACATCTGGGCTCTTTCTATATTTTGGTTATTGTGGACATTGCTGCTATAAACATTGGGGTGCATATGCCCCTTTGAATCACTCTTTGTATCCTTTGGATAAATACCTAGTAGTACAATTGTTTGGTTGTAGGGTAGCTCTATTTTTAACTTTTTGAGGCACCTCCATACTGTTTTCTAGAGTACTACCCCAAAACTTTTTGACAAATTTATTAAGTTTAAGATTCTGAAGGTAAGGAACTCAAAGAGGGTTCCATGATGTCTGCGGCCTCAGCTGAAGAAACTCAGCAGCTGGGGATGACTGGACAGTTGTGGATGGAATTAACAGGAGGTGTCTTAACTCACATGCATGGTGGTCAGTGCTGACTGTCAGCTGGGATCTTAGCTGGGGCTATCAGTTGGAGCATCTACAGATGGTCTCTCTTGCTTGAGTTTCCTCACATCATGGGAGCCTCAGGATGGTAGATTTTTTACATATTGTTTGGGGCTTCAAAGGTGAATGTTCCAAGAGAACCATGTAGAAACTGCATGGCTTTTCTTGACTTAGCTTTGGGAGTTACAAAGTATCATTACTATTACATGTACTAATGACAAGTGAGTCATTTAAGTCAACTTAAATTGAAAGAAAGGGGATACAGACCTCACCTCTCAACTGGAGAAGTATAAAAAATTTGCAAACATGTTTTAGAGCTTCTAAGTGGCATTCATGGGGATTGCTTAATCCTACTCCCAAGTCTAATGCTAAATGTTTGTTGAGTCCTATTAAAATCTTCCTTGGGAAACTGGGTAGCACAATTGGTTAAGCATCCAACTCTTGGTTTCAGCTCAGGTTGCGATCTCATGGTTGCGACATGAAGCCCCACATGGGGCTCCATGCTCAGTGTGGAGTTAGGTTGAGATTCTCTCTCCCTCTGCACCTCCTGCTCATGCACTCTCTAAATAAATAAATAAATAAATAAATAAATAAATAAATAAACAAACAAACAAACAAACCTATCTTTAAAAAAAAAAATCTTCCTTGAGGGGCGCCTGGGTTGCTCACTTGGTTAGGCGTCTGACTCTTGATTTCAGCTCAGGTGTTCTGCTCAGGTAGGTCTTTGGCTCAGGTCATGATCTCAGGGTCCTGGGATCGAGCCCCATGTCAGGCTCTATGCTCAGCATGGAGTCTGCTTGAGATGCTCTCTCTCCCTCTCCCACTACCCCTCCCCCCTGCTCTCTCTCTCTCTAGCTAAATGAATAAATAAAATCTTTTATTTTTTTCCCTTGATTCTAACTATATGATGTTCTGGAAAAGGCAAAACAATGCAGATAGTAAAACAATCGGGAGTCGCCAGGGGTTGGGGAGGGAGGGATAAATAACTGGAGCACAGGGGATTTTTAGGGCAGTGGAAATACACTGTATGATGCTACTATAGTGGATACATGTCATTATACGTTTGTTCAAACCTATATAATGTACAACATCATGAGTGAGCTCTAATGTAAACTGTGGACTTTGGGTGATTATAATGTGTTAATATAGGTTCATCAATCATAAAAGATGTACCACTGCAGTGGGAGACATTGATAATGAGGGAGGCTGTGCATATGAGAGGGTGGGGGTATATGGGAAATCTCTCTACCTTACTCTCAATATTGCTGTGAACCTAAAAGATCAGTAAAAAAATAAAGTCTTAAAAAAAACTAAACCATGATGGAAATTGTACATAAGTTATATTTTAAAAAGACAAATTCTTCCTCTGGTGTCTTTAGTAAATTTGAGATTTCCCAATTTTCTAGCCAGTGCTTGAATGTTCTCACCCTCATAAAGTGTGTTTGGGGATGTATTAGTAATTCTCTTCATAACTGAAAAACCATCAATTATATGCTGCATGGATTCATAAAAACCACCAGCAAAACCACAGTTCTTTATAGGAAAAATTGCTCATCCAGAGTTTATTTCAACAAAAGTGGCAGTAAATGATACAGAATCATTTTTCCCATTCTTTTTCAATGCATGCGCCTTCTTGGCATGTTGCAAGTTTATGTTATTTCAGTTGTCCTAGTAATTCCTTAGGTTTGTTTAAGAATTGCCTAATGTTTATCACTAAGTATAGGTTACTGTGTTGAGTAGATATGCTTTATTTTTATTCTGATGTAATTTAAAAATAGAACAAGTAAGTAAAAGATAATGGTTAGAAGCAAAGGTCCTTTAAACACTGGATAATATTTTGCAGTGGTATTTGCATTTTATGAGAGACTTGAATCAACCACTAACTCATTCATTTCATAAAAATATCCAGTTAGATATGAGGAATTCTTAATCTCAGGAAACAAACAGGGTTGCTGGAGTGGTGGGGGGTGGGAGGGATGGGGTGGCTGGGTGATAGACAGTGGGGAGGGTATGTGCTATGGTGAGCGCTGTGAATTGTGTAAGACTGGTGAATCACAGACCTGTACCTCTGAAACAAATATTATATGTTAAAAAATAAAAAGATAGTAGGAAGGGAAAAATGGGGGGAATTAGAGGGGGAGACGAACCATGAGAGACTATGGACTCTGAGAAACCAACTGAGGGTTCTAGAGGGGAGGGGTGTGGGGGGATGGGTTAGCCTGCTGATGGGTATTAAGGAGGGCATGTATTGAATGGAGCACTGGGTGTTATACACAAACAATGAGTCATGGAACACTACAGCAAAAATTAATGATGTAATGAATGGTGACTAACATAACATAATAAAATAAAATTTAAAAATTATATGCAGTTAGAATGTAGAATGTCCACTATATTCTGAGGTTTGCAAGTGACCAGTGAGTTCAATGTAAACAATGGATTCCATAATGGAATCAAAGTTCTGGGTTACAGTGAGAGATGGGCTGTAATGTTAGCCACCTCCCTTTGAGTAGTTACTCTGAGCCTTACTAGTTCCCTCTGTGAAATAGAGTTTATATCAAGCTCACCTTTCTAACAGAAAACAACTACAAAATATGGACAAAATACAAAAAAAAAAAAAAAAAACTGTAGACATCAGAAAAATACCAAGATGGTCAGTACTTGAGGAGTAAAGATCATAAAGCAAGGGGAAATACATTGACATGAGCCCCAATTCTCTACTGCTTTTTTTCCTGAGTTATTTGCTCATGTTTTGGCAGTGTAGGGCCTTAAGTCTAAGCAGAAAATGACAGCTAAACATCCCCAATCTTCAGTGATTGATGCAAAGATCGTAAAGACAATGCATGTAAACACTTGACAGAGTCTAGAATGTGGTAAGTACTTGAAACGTGTGTAAGAGGACTAAAATAAACATAACAGAGGGTCTCCTCTTTTCCCATTGCCTTCTCTCGGCCTCTCCACCTACTTCCTTACATGTTTGCTCTTAAACGCCCTCACCCCATGGACTTTGACTATGTGGTAAACCACAAAGTTTCCAAAAAGCGAGTTCTTGGAAAATACTGTTCTGGTGGATATTGTGATAGTATCAAAAATCATAAGGACATATGACATGGAGCATCTTTCCTTATGCTATTTTACATCTCTGTATCTTTGGTGAGGTGTTATGGTTCAGTTTTAATCATGACTATTTGTTAAGGGGCTCTTAGCCACTGACAATATCTTTTTTAATATCTTTGGCAATAGTCTAGTTATGTATTGTTATAACCTAATATTAAGACAGTTATAGTTCATAGATATGAGTTTGATGATACTTATGACTCTGGAAGTATTACTTAACCTAACATTTCAGCCTCCTCATCATTAAGATAAAGATAATTATAATACCTGTTTCAAAGGATTTCTTTTAAGATTAAATATGATGTACATAATGTCTGCACATAATAAACACTCGATAAGAATTATTATTATGACTATTGTATATGAGATACTGAGGCTTTGAGAAGTCAGTGATAACCCAATTACACACGGCTTTTATGTGTCAGAATTGTAAATCAAATTCTGATTTGATTCTCTGATTCCAGGATTTGTGAGCTTAATTACTATGCTGTAATTACTACATTATAACAAATTCAGAGTTACAGGACAGAGCCAACAAGCATACCAAATTTTGTGTAGGGGGTTCAATGATGGCTCCAAAAGATATGTTCATTTCATAATTCCCAGAACCTGTGACTATTATCTTATTTGGGGAAGACGTCTTTTGCCGACATAATTAAAGTAAGGATCCTGAGATGAGGCAATCATCCTGGGTTATCTGGTTGGTCCCCAAATCTAATGATATGTGTCATTATAAGAATGAGGCAGAGGGAGATTTCACACACACACACACACACACACACACACACACACACACACACGAGAAAGCCATGTGACAACAGAGACAAAAACTGGAGTGAAGGAACCACAAGTCAAGGAATGCTGACAGCCACCAGCATCTGGAATATGCAAGGAACAGAATTTTCCCTGAAGCACGTTCCCTGGGAATGTGGCCTTAACAACATCTTGATTTCAGATTTCTGGAGTCCAGAACTGTGAGAAAATAAATTTCTGGTAATTTGTTATGACAGCCCTAGGAAAATAATACACTTGCTTCAAGACTGATGTAAGACTGATGATCAATTTAAATTTAAAAGTCCCTTATTATTTACCTCAAGTCCCACTTCCATAATCTTGCCTAACAAATCTACTTTATATCAGCCTCATTTTTCTTCAACTTGTCAGTGTAATTAGTAGCTTAATATACATTTTCCTTGATTTTTAGCTTATACGCATCTCAGAATTTGATATTCATTTTTATTTTCTCATTTCTTCATGGTTAATTTTGTCTCTCCAACTAGGATGCAGGTGCCCCTGAGCTGGAACTCTCTAGGAATCTGTTTATATTTCATTCACATCATATCAAGAAGTTGGGTCTCTTCAGCCCTCAATAAGCACCTATTTATTGATTGATTGTGATTGATCAAATAAATGAGAGACTAAGAACTTCCATAAAAATAAGAACAATGGGCTATTTAGGAAGTAGTGGAGACTTCAAAGTCAAACACACCTGAGTTTCCATCTTGTTTCAGCTAGTTGCTAACTTTGTGACCTGGTGGGAGTTACTTACTGAATTGCAAATTCCTTATCCATAAACAAGGGTATATACTCACTCTCCAACCTGTTGAAGGCAATGAAACAATGTAATGCATAGATATTGGTTGTTTTGTTCTACCCAGAATACATTCACACCTTCTTGAAGGAATGGCACCTAAATTGTCCCATTAGTTAAGGTATCCACATAATGATAGCCAAGGCATCATCTGCTCCTGGTCAATGGCTAGTCATGTGAGCCAGGACAGCTATCAGACTTTCTTCTTGGACTCTGAATCTCAAAACCCAGTGATTGAAAATGAGGCTCAAGATGACTTCCTAATGCATGAGTCCTAACATAATCCATAATTTCTTATGATCTAGAAGACAGGAAATTTATAAGGGACAGGAGTTTCATTGGTTCCTATTCTTTCTGATACCTGGCTCTTTAGTTTTTTTCGTCAATCATATGATTAATTTCTTAGAACTGAATTTCCTGCAAGTTTTCTTTTTGCTTACATTTGCCAGTGGATTCAGTTTTTGTGCTTTTAACCAAAGGTTCCTAAACAACACGTTTGTCCAGTGACTGGGACAATATATTGAGCCAATATGTTGCAGCAATTACTACCGGTGGTATTGAGCATACAGTCACATGCAAAATAGGCTGGCTGGTATAATTTGCAATTGCTATTTTCTTCCTCTATAACCCTCCTGGGGGTGATTTTGTGTTCCAAGGGACATTCGGCAATGTCTGGAGACATTTTTGGTTGTCACACCTGGGGAGCTGCTACTAGGCCTCTTGTGGGTAAAGACCAGGAATGCTGTTAAACCTCCTACCCTGTAGGCCCCACAACAAAGAATTATCTGGTTTAAAACGTCAATAGGGCCGAGATTGAGAAACCCTGCTTTAGAGGAAGCAGGACAGCACACTGTAATTTCCAATGAGTAAGTGGCATTATTTAGACTAATTAATCCTTGTGTTTAGAATCAGTTAATTTACTTCTGGAGGGGAAAAAAAATGAATCAAGACAGTGATTGCCACCAAGTTATGAAGATTTTAAATTCTTTCTCAGCAATGTGCCTACCAACATCTGATCACAGCTCTTCAGCCATTCATTGTCCTGGGTCTTTGATGATTTCTTTGAAACATTTTATTAATCGGCAGTGTCTTTCCTCTTTTCCATAGCTCTCACTATGTCCTCCATTTCTTTAAAGAAACCTCCTTGAATGTGCTCCCACACATCTCTAATGAGTCTCTGGCATAAATTGTCCTCCCTTTGGGAATGACCTAATCAACAAAATCAGTCTATATAAAACCCCCCAAAAGGAGAGGGCGGTACATGTTTCAGGGAAAACCAATTAGAGTCTTTGCCAACCAAATATTCTTTTACATCCAAGTAATCTGTTCCCTATTTCCCTTTCTCTGTCACTGTATTGCCCATCAGCATTACATGGTTTTAATAAGAATGATGATAATGAGATGAACTTCAAAACGGGTTACAAAATGGAGAAATAATTAGAGAAAAAAAATAAACCCTTCCCTTTGGGAGGGAGCGATTTGGCTTGTATGATAAAGAAGCTTAAGTCATTCAGCCAGGATTGGTAAGAAAGGGACCTTTATTAAAGATGGGTTTCAGATACAAATTTCAGTTCTTGCCATGGAGTCATAAAGGTTTTATATTTTGGGTCCTCTTGCTTGAGGATTTTTTTTAAATAATTGCTGTGTTATCAGAAAGCTATAGTGATTAAAAAAAAGAAAGCTATATTGATCTATAATCTTACAAGTAAGAGATCTTTAAGGGCTGTCCCTAGTGGGTTTCACAAAATTCTGACAGTTTTAAATGATCCACTCACTAGAGAAACACTAAATGAAATGGCAGGATGAAAATAGCTTCAAGTTATTTCCCAGTGCCAGGAACATCTCCCATTGAATATTTTCATTGCCAGGATATTTACTGCCTTGATTCGCTTTAAAGTAGAACTATAAACTCTTTTTAATTCCCTCAAAAAAAAATCCAGACTTGCAAAATGTTTGGTTATTTTCCCGAGCTAACTATATCCAAATGAACATTTATTTCAGCTGAAACGATCTTTCCCCTCACATTGCTCTGCTGCAAATGGAGGAATAGAAGAAAACAGTTCCACAGTTCCTGTCATTGTTAATGACAACGAGAAAAGAATATTTCCTGGAGATTAGAGCTCATTAGAGCTGCTTAATCAGGGATAATGTGGGGATTATCCATATAATTTTCTATCCCTGTGAGTCGGAAACAGCTAGATCATTTGTGGATAGCCTTTGCAGAAAGGTGTCCTGGGAAGAGGAAGGTGGAACTCACTCATTATCATCTTTAACTGCCACTCACTAGTTGTTTGATCTTGGGAAGTACTAAAGCTCTCTCAACCCGTTTCCTCATCTATAAAATGGGAACAATAATACAAATAATAATGCCCATCCTGTTTTCAGCCTATGGTTGTTGGCAAGTTCAAAACAAAATATAATGTTTGTGAAAACACTTTTAAAAGCTGTAGCAAGGGCGCCTGGGTGGCTCAGATGGTTAAGCGTCTGCCTTCGGCTCAGGTCATGATCCCAGGGTCCTGGGATCGAGTCCCGCATCGGGCTCCCTGCTCCTTGGGAGCCTGCTTCTCCCTCTGCTTCTCTCTCCCTCTCTCTCTCCCTCTGTCTCTCTCATGAATAAATGAATAAAATTTAAAAAAAATAAAATAAAAAATAAAAGCTGTAGCAAGGTAAATTGCTATAAATACTAATAGCCATGGGAGAAAAGAGAACATATCTACATGACTGGTTAATTCATCTCTTGTCACTGAATCATATTTCAAATATTGTAGTCCAATTACGCTCTGATGAACTATACCAATTGAATCATTGTTTTGTATGTGTGCAGACTGAACAACCAAATTACCACTGCTATAATTTTCAGTGGTTGCCTTCTGCTATATCATGACTTCTGGATCCAAATATCCTAGGGTTAATCCTAAATCTGTCACCTACTAGATATAGAACATGACACAAATCAATTAAGGCCTCATGTCCTCAGATGTATATGGTATATAAAATGTGTAGAGTGTTGCAAGGAGGATCTAATGATACAAAGAATGTAAAGTGCTATCATAATAATGAACATTGAATTCGTGTTAGGGTTTTGCAGAGATATTGCCAGTATACTCAGAATTCTCGCCAATTATATTTTCTTCAACTTCCCAGTGCAGAGATGGTTCAAATACCACCATTCTATGAATGGACAATAATCAAATGATGAATAATGCGGATCACAGTTTTGTGGCTGCTAAAAAAAATATCAGTCAATACCAACTTGCTTACCAAACTCTTTGTCCCAATTGATTGTTTTCCTTTTTAAATTCCTGCCTTACTGAAATTCTGATTCTACTACCAGAACCCACGGTTAATTGAGCTTGTAATAATAGTGAGCAAGTACCAAAAAAATTTATTTCTTTAGCTAGGAAAGAAATGCCACAAATGCCCACCACAGTTGACCATATCCAAGCATTATTCCTTGATATCCTGCAGAATCAGACTAAATCTAATGGCTGAGGCTCAAAACACCCACTTTCTCTGTGGAAAGCTCTGTTTTGGTTGGGTGTGGATTTCTACCGCACGATATTTGGCTTTGTTTTACTAACCACATGGTATCTGTTGCCACGGTCTCTCTTGAGTCCTCCCACAGACATTTGAATGCTTCCCTTAATAAACCAACAGCATCAATGCAAGCACACCGATAATTCCTCAGCCAGCACTGGATCTTAGCACTTTAAAGAGAGGAAATCGAATGGGTCTTCAAAATATAACTTTATCACCCATAGGGTTTTAACCAACACCGTTTTGTCTACATAGGCCACAAAAGCAATAGACTGAGTAAAACTCTGTTTTTACACCTCTACATGATGGTGATCAAATTAATATCAAAGACAAAAGATAGTGCTTTGTTGTTTTTTGTTTTTTGTTTTTTTTTGGTCACAGGATAGTAAGATGACACTGGCATTTTGGGCTTGACTACAGGGGTTAACATTTGGGATTTTTAAATTTTTCAAATGATCACAGAATGATCATTCCCCATAATATAGAGAAACCTGGTCATGTTTACTACACCTGACACTCAGATACTTGCCAAGTAAGGATCTAGATAAAGTAAAAACCAATATTTTTATCTTTATGTGCTCCTAGCAAAAACATTTTATGCTTTTAAGGGATGTTTTTAGGAAAATTTAAGAGTGAGAGTATATCTGATTTAGTACCTTCTATCTTTTTTTATTCTTTCCCCAAGAGGGCATGGTGCATGGTTATATAATCACCATGATGTTTCTCCCACGGTTGCAAGATAAGCAACACACACACACACACACACAACTCTTCCTCTCAAAACCCAGCACAAGCCTGCATTTACTCAAACTCAATATCTCCAACATTTAGATATAATTTACATAAAGTGAAATAAACAGATCTTAAAAATACAGTTTCATCAGTTTTGGTAAGCGCAGACACACATGCATCCCAAACCTCTAGCGAGATATGGAATATTTCCATCATCCCGGAAGTTCTCCTCGTGCCCATTCCCACCCTTCCTCCCCATTCATGCACAAAAGCAGCCGCTGTTCTGGCTTCTGTCACTATGGATTAGTTTTACCTCCTCCAGGATTTCATGTAAATGTAATCCCCCAGTAACAGTTCAGTAAGTAGGAACTCATGTTGTATCTTGTTTCTTTCACTCAGCCTAATGTTCTTGAAGCTCATGTTAGGTGTATCAGAAGTTCTTTTTTATTGCTAAGTAGTTTTCCATTATACGAATAGTCTATAGTTTTTATTTTCCTGATGATGGACTGATGAGGTGTTATCAATAAAGTTGCTATGAACAGGCTTGTACCAGACGTAGTGGACATATGCTTTTATTTCCCTTGGATCAATACTTAGAAATTGATTTGCTGCAGGGTGACCTGGGTGGCTCAGTTGGTTAAGTGTCTGACTCTTGGTCAGACTCAGCACAGTCTGCTTGTCCCTCTCCCTCCCCTTCTGCTCCCCTGCCCTGCCCTCACTGCTCCCATGCTCTGCCTTTCAAAGAAATAAGTAAAATCTTAAAAAAAAGAAAAGAAAAGAAAAGGATTGAGTCACTGCATCAGAGTAAATGTCGGTTTAACTGCTAAAGTTCTTTTATTAAGAAACTGCCAGTTTCCCAATATATGTATATAATATATTTAAATATATATTTAGTGACATGTCTCTTTAAGTTATATATACTTTAAATATATACTCATATTTGTTATTAAATATGTCACTGAATTTATATATATTTATAGTATCTATAGTATATAAGACAATATATATAAATACATATATAGTGCTATGTCTTTTCTAGTCTTCAGGTCTTCTGCTAAGCTTAATATACATATATGTTTTACATATATTTTATATGTACAAAGTGATATATATTTATATCTATACAAAGTAATATGTATGTACATATATATATCACTGTAAGCGGTATATATAGGGGTGCAAGGTTAGAGAATCTTTATTTTAACAAGTACAGCTGGTGTGTGCTCCTACTTTGAGAAACAGTGCTCTCAAGATCACAAGGGGAAGCTCAAAGTATCAGAGACCGCCCTCCTTTCAGCAATCTATTCCTGCCCAACACCTCTTTTATTCCATCCTAATGCAAAATCCTCTCTGATCCATGTCAAGTACAAATTAGAGTCCACATGGGTGTATCCTGCAATCACTACTGGAGTAGGAGATATCAGAAAGAGAATTGATGCTATGAGTATCATTAGTTAAACACTTACTATTCCTTGGTACTATGCTAAACACTTCTGATGTGTAGTTATTGCTATTTTATTTAAGACTTATAACAATCCAAGTGGCTATCATTTTCACATTTTAAAGATGAAGAAACCAAGTTCACAGAGATTAGTAGTGTTGAAATAAACTTCTAGGCTCAAGATGGAGCCACTCCTGCCCAGGATGCTTCTTTTTTGGCTCCTGGACCCAATTCCAATGTGTGTGGGGGGGAGTGTTTCCTCCCACACACAACACCAAGTAATTCTCATATACCAGCAGGGTATCCAAGAATTCAACTCAATTCTAACACTATCTACCCAGAGATAGCTTCAGATTTTTACAGGGTATAGGTTCAGCCCTACAAGACTGCCCCCTGCACCCCACTTCAGATAGCAGTGACAAGCCCCAGCCTGTTACCTATGCTTCTGACCAACCAGCTGCAGATGGGAAGTGCCAATGACTTCCTCCTTAGGTTCTTTCAATTTGCTACAGTGGGTCACAGAACTCAGGGGAACACTAACTTATGTTGACCAGTTTAGTAAAAGATATGATAAAGGAGACAATTAACAGGCAGATAAGAGATACATAGGGTGAGGTATGGGGAAAGGGCTAGGAGCTTCCACACCCTCTTCAGGTGTGCCGCTCTCCCCACATCTTCACGTGTTCACCAACCTGGAAGCTCTCGGAACCTGGTCTATTTGGGTTCTTCTGGTGGATTCATAACATAGTCATCATTGACTAAACCACTGCCCACTGGCTGATTCAATCTCCAGCCCCCCTCCCCTCCCCAGAGTTCAGCGTCATCTGAATGACTAAATACATATTTCTTACAAATCACAATATCACCGTGCCACATCAACAAAACAAAACTTAGATAACTTTCTTGTCTGGGTAAATTCTCTGCTTGACCCGAAATGCAGTGGTATCAGGTCAGCCAACCCCCAAATTCCAAGCCAACTCTGGACCTTTTCACCCCAAACAAGGTTGACTCTGCAGCCTCAGCCAACCATATATTTTCTATTTTTCTCTTCCTTGTTCTATATTCTTTTTTTTTAAGATTTTATTTATTTATTTGACAGAGAGAGAGAGAGAGAGCACAAGCAGGAGGAGTAGCAGAGGGAGAGGGAGAAGCAGGCTCCCACTGAGCAGGGAACCTAATTCGGGGCTCGATCCCAGGACTCTAGGAACATGACCTGAGCCGAAGGCAGACACTTAACCAACTGAGCCACCCAGGCGCCCCTCTTGTTCTTTATTCTTTATCCCATAAAATTTTTCTGACTTCTGCCCCATTTTGCCATTCTCTGAAAGGAGACTGTCCACTTCATGAAGTACTAATTTTATTTGTAATACATAAATTGTCTTCTTCAATACTTTTTTTTAACAGAAGTGACTTATTTAATTCAATTTTAAAATAAGGATTTGAGTCCAGATTAGTCTGATTACAAAGAACATGCTCTTGACCTTTGAGATAAATTGTTTCTCAAAAACCTAAAGGTTTACATATGAAATAACCGGGCCCAATTTTACTTTTGCCTAAGATTAAATTTACTTTCGTAAGAAAAATGTATTCATGATAATTCCTCATGCATGAATCCACATTTATTCTCATTTAAACTGAACACAGCTCTGAAAGATAGATTTACAAGCGACATTTCTTCTTGAATTTACAAACAAGGAGACTGAGACTTGGAAGGGCTGACATGTGGTTAACACGGAACTGAATTCGATTTTCCCAGCTTGAAGACCTACTGGATTTCAACTATACCACCAGCTATCCTAAGTTTGAATTTGTGCTTCTCCACCCAGTGGCTACAACTAAACCTCTCAGGACTGCTCTCGGGATGAATACGTGACATACTGGAGAGAACCTAGTTCAGGATGTGACATGACAGTAGAGATGCTCTCAAATTATGAGTGAAATCCGAATCGAAGTGGCTGAAGGACAACAGGCCAGAGTGATAGTTAAACAAAATTCTCTCAAATGGAAAGTTCCAGTTTTCTATATTTCCTGATTAATGATTAACCAGAAAGCCTTTTTACAATTCATTTTGGAAACTTTTCTTTTTATGTGAAACTTATTCTTACTGGTTTTAATAATAAGTCCTCTACCTTTCTGCCTTAAGTAATCAGGTCCAGTGAATTTTTTCTTCTTTAAAGGTTGAAGCTTTAGCCTGGTGTTTCTGAGGATTAGTAATTCTGAATTCTGTTGCCCAAAATTATATATGAAGAAGACATAGGTAAACAGGACCCAAGGTCCATCTTTTTTTTTTAATAAATCTCTGAAATTTGTTTGTTTGCTCAGATTGACTTTCTGAATTCAGATGCTACGAAACAAGGACAACAAAACATCCGAGCAATTAATGGTTCGGTTTGGCTGGTTTCATGTGATTAGTCAAGGCTTTACTGTACTTAACAGATAGAGGACAAAGGGTAACATTTCAAGAAATGGTTCACTGACATTACATGTGTTTTAACTTGGAGGATTCTGTTTTGAATTTTAACATGTTCAGATTCCCAGACTTGAATTAAGTTGTTTTGAAAGCTCAGAGTAAATGTTCGCAATGGCAAAACCCACCTAGAGACTATGCAGTTACTTTGACTTTGGAAAGCAAACTAATTGATTTGGGATCTAAAACCTCAAAAGTTTCGCTTGGATCTATTGTCTATCTGAGTTCTAGGAATCTTGTACTGCTGGGTCCAAAGGCCAGGAATGAATGGATACTGGTTCCTCTGTACCCAAACCATACATTGGCTGGATAAGAGGAAAATGTTCTGTGGGGATTTAGGGAAAAAAAAGAAGAGGGAGGGGCAGAAGGAGAGAGGGGAAAAGGAAAAAAGAAAAAAAAAATTAAAGAAAAAAGAAAGCAAAGAAAATATTGTTTTTTAAAAGTTTTCTATGCTTAACTTCTAGTACTTGAGATAATGCTGATTTCTAATATTTTTCAAAGGGACTTCACAAACTAGAGCAGCTATTCTCAGACTGGAATCCCAAGACCAGCAACATCCTCTGGGAACTTGTTAGAGAAGCAAGTTTTCACTTCACATCCCAGGTGTAGTGAATTAGAAACTCCAGGGGTAGGGCCCAAGACTGGTTTTATAAGCCCTCCAGAGGTGATTCTGGTGCACCCAAAGGTTTGAGAACCACTGGACTAGATAAAGTTCACATACATAAGCAGTGTTACATCCAAGGTGTTAATTAGGACTACTGCAAAATCCTGACTCTCATGCTGGAATAACATTTTCTAGCAGAAATTTCTCCATTTGCTGAGGCACAAGCAAAATGAAGTGCATGTAGTTAGGTAACTTAGAAGATGCCAAGTCTAAATGGGGTTAATGTCAGAAGTGCAGTGTTAGCAGTCCAACTCTAATCATAAGCCAGCAAAAGTAGCAATCAAATGAGCAATCACCAGCATAACAAAAACAAATACCTGACAAAAAGACAAGATCGGAAACTAAGGTTTCTGCAGGGTCATCACAGATGAATTCACCTGGGCACAGACTCGTGTCTGACAGACTTCCTATGGAGGCCTGATTCCCCAGTCCATGTGCTCTTCCTCAACCTGGTAGACAAGCCCCAACCCATCCTGACCAACATGGCCCTGCAACCCAAGGTTTGATTTTGTCAAAAATCTTTGTAGAAGGAGCAGTTCTGGCTGGAAAAGTCAGTGGCCCTCCTCAGAGGAGTTTATGAGCCCTGCGCTGTGCTTCAGCCAGGATGCTTTCGACCTGCCTGGACTCTAAAGTCCCCCAAGGGCACTCAATTCACATATCTGTCAAAATGACCATGCAATCTGATTTTACCTAAGCTTCACCTAACTGGATGGTCTGTATGAGATCATATTGTCAACAATATCTTAAATTTCTTACACCAACCCTCATCACAGGTACCCCTCACCACCTGAAAATTCTGTGTTATCCCTACCCACCTGTCATTGGGTATGTTGAGAAATTCACATGCATATTTGAAATGGGCATATCTTCCTCTGTTCTGCCACTCCCCTACTCCGACTGAAATCTATTGTCACTGTGCTGGATTATGTCTATGAAATTTTGTTTCCCAAAGTCCCCAGGCTTGCAAACCCCCTAGGTGTCTTTTGGGCAGATTTGCATTTAGGGAACATAAGTCTAAAGGTGACAAGTGAAGTTTTAGAAGCACTAGAGACAAACCAGTAGTGGGGTGCGGGGAGGGGAAGCGGGGGTGGGTGAGGAGAAGCAATCGAGGATGGCAACACCGGAAATAAAGCTTGGAGGGAATAGAACAAATTAAGTGAAGTACATAGGACACCTAGTAGGCATTATAAAGAACACAGAGTTTGAAGAACCAGGAGAAAGTTATGTCGTGCAAACGGAGAGCCGGAACAGTTTTAAGACAGTTGAAATGACTGTCAATAAAAGCACTGGAGGGGTGCCTGAGTGGCTCAGTTGGTTAAGCAGTCTGCCTTCGGCTCAGGTCATGATCTCAGAGTCCTGAGACTGAGCTCCATGTCGGACTCCCTGCTCTGCTGGGAGCCTGCTTCTCCCTCTCCCTCTGCCTGCCATGCTCCCTGCTTGTGCTCTCTCCCTCTTGCTCTCTGTCAAGTCAATAAATAAAATCTTTTAAAAAATAAAAATAAAAGCAATGGACTGCAGAAAATCCAAGTGGTATTACTTTTGGGAAATAGGAAGACTATCAGATTTAATGATAGCAGATAGGTGATTAATCTTGCAAAAGCAATTCTTGAGGAACGGTGGGATGGAGTAGGTAGCAGAAATCATTGTTTAGTGTGATGAAAGAGTAGTGGGAGAGAGGACAGTGAGTGCAGTCTACTGTTTCAAGAAGGATGGCGGTGAGGGGAGGGAAGAAAGGGAAAGGCAGGGGAGACTTGAATGTAAGAGATATTTGGAAATGTTTCTAGGTAGAGAAGGAAAAACTTTCGAGGAGGGAAGTTGAGGAAGCAAGACAGAGAGGAACATCTCTGCCGCTGGCATTCCAGAGAGGAGAAAGGATGGGCATGGACGTGAGCAATAGTCCAGAGGTGTTGTGAGGAAAGCTTAGTTTGTGCCTGAAAGCCACAACTAATTTTCTCAGCATTATAAACATTCTGGACAGTCTTGGCACCAATGCACACTGGAAGCTGGGGAGTTGGCGGAAATTATTTTTTAAGACATTAGACCAAAGAAATTAATTGCCTGGCTTAATAAAGCCACAAGGATCTGACAAATATCAAAACGGTTAAGAAAAACGGGAGAGAGATAGAGAAGATGGTTGGGGCAGGGGTGAGAGGAAAGACAAGAAGAGAGAAAAAGACGAACAGAGAGAGAGAGGCAGGGAAGAGAGGGAGGGGGCAGGGCTGGGGGAAGAGGCAGAAGAGAAGTAGAGAGGAGCTGAAGAGAGAGAGAGAGAAACAGATGCCATCTCGGAACATTGAAATGCCTCATTTTGTACTTAAATTCCTAGAAAGGGGAACCTCAACAAAGACTTAAACTCTTAAACATTCTTGTTGACTAGCTGGCTTTCAACCAATGATAAATTCTAGGCCAGAGGTTTGGTGAAAGTTAATGCAAACCAGGAGAAAGATTTCAATCACAGAAATAAATATATTCCCAGGCTGGAAAGTTGTGGAGTATTTCACAGGGGAAATCAGGAAAAATTTTGCTCATAGCTGCAGTGCACGTTATTTATAAAGGTCAGAGGGGAAAAAACATGATAAGATACAATTTTCCTGTCTTCTGACTACAAATAAACCCAAGCACAATGACTTCGTCATTCTGAGGAGATATGAGACAGTTGCTACATGCAAAGATTTGTGTTTCCTTTTGCGTGTGTTCTAGCCTAAAGCCGCCCCCAAAGGAGGTCCTAACCCCGTTGACAACTGCCTTGGATTTCACACTTCATCCAAGGTGAAAATTGTTCTTGCCATGATTGCTCCGTACCCTGGTGGGCAACTGCTTTAATTCTCCTCCCTTCTTCCAGACCCTTAATAAGAGCTTCCCTGGATTGTGATCTCTGACCTTGGAGAATCCTGGATTAGGACTCTCCCATCTCCCTGATATTTGGGCTTTTATTCAGTGACTTGTAAAAGTGCTGGGAGCAGTTACAAATCCTGTTTGTATTTGCAAGATGGCTCAGTTCCATGGTTTTAAATACAGGGTTACTAAAATAAGTACCTTCCTAACCAGCAACATATTCTGAACGTATTATTGTGGTAAGGATTGGAGTCAGCATGGTATAGTCAAAGAATCAAACTAGAGGGTTGTGGAGTCAGATATATTTAGGTTTGAACCTACTTTCTAGCTATATGGCCTCAGGCACTTTACTGACGCTCTCTGGGCCTTAGTTTCCGGTGTCTGTAAAATGTTACCAATAATAGTATCTATCTCAGAGAGTTATTGTGAGGATATAAACCAAATAAAGGGTTTGAGTGTTATAGAGACTTGAAGAGTGCCTCCCCCAAATTCATGTCCACCTGGAAACTCAGAATGTGACCTTATTCGGAAACAGTCTTTGCAGATACAACTGAGTTAAGATGAGACCATACTGGATGAGGGTGGGCCCTAAATCCAATGACTTGTGTCCCTGTAAGAAGAGGAGAGGATGCACAGAGGAAAGGAGAAGAAGGGCATGTGAAGACAGAGATGGAAATTGGAATTATGCTCCTCTAGGTCAAGCAATGCCTGGGGCACCAGGAGCTGGAAAAGGCAAAGAAGGATTCTTCCCTGGAGCCTTCAGAGGGAACATGGCCCTGCTGTGTTGACTTTGATTTCAGACTACTGATTTCAGCCTCCAGAACTGTGAGAGATGCTGTTTTAAGCCTCCAAGTTTGTGGTAATTTGTTACAACAGCCCTTGGGAACTAGTACAAGTTTATAGTAAGGGCTCAACACAAACTGCTCAGCATCAGGAGGCTCTTACTCTACCTTCTGGTAATTAACCTTGTGGTCCTTGGATTGGAAACTCAGTTTAGTTCTATTTTACCAGCATTGATCCCTCCAGCTCACAAATTCAGCCATTTATTCACTTTTCTTATTCTCTAGAACTGGGCTAAGGGACATCCTGCGTATTCTCCTGTAGGCTCTGCCATTGGTTCTGTGTGTTCTCACTTACCTGGCCCAGCCAATCCAACTCATTCATCTATTCGATACAGATTAACTAAACACTATAGACCAGTTAGTCTATAAAGAACTTGGTATAAAGTAGTGAATGAATAAAAAGTCCCTCTTTTCAATAAAATACACTTTCTGCTGAGGGGAGAAAAATGATAAACAAGTAGACAGATGAATGTATAAACGTCAGATGGTGTTGAGTGTTATGAAAAAAAAGGCAGGATGTGGGTATGTGGAGCTGGGGACGGGATACACATCAGTGGGAAAGAGACAGTCCCTCTGACAAGATGGTATTTTAATGTTGACCTAAATTAAGCAAGAGAGGAATAAAGTCACTCTGACACCTGGCGTTAAGATGAAAGAAGAAATGGGGACTTACAGCCTCATAAGCCATGACTTGAGCTTGGGCTTTTGCACTGAGTGATATAAGAAACCATTGGCGGACCAGGATAGAGGAGAAAATGATATGCCTTATATTTTTAAAGGGATTTAAAGCTACTATTTAAAAAATAGGTTTTAAGGGGGTAACTTGGAAGCAAGACCAGTTAGGATATGACTGCAGTAAGCCCAGGCTAAATGTAATATCACATTTCTTTCCGACTCTTTCTCCAGAGCAATTATAAAAGGCAGGTGGAAGTGAAAGCATTCATAAATTCCTGGAGTCTATTTATATCTTGCAGATAAAGCCAACTGGATTTTTTTTCTTAAGGAACTGATGTGATTTCTAAGAGAAAGAGACACCAAGGAACACTCCAAATATATTACTGAGCAAAAAAAAAAAAAAACAAAAAAAACAAAGGGGAGGATGTTTGAGGGTGAAGAAAGGAGGTCAGTTCAATGTGCAGCATCTAGCAAGCTGTGAACGTAGAACTGGTGAATTCTCTCCCCTTTCCTGCAGCCATGCCCTAGCTCTCAGCTGCTGGAATCCAAAAGGTGTCAAGCAATGTTTAGGGAACACACCTAGTTTATAAAAACTGTGCAGTCTAACTGTGCTTTCCTAAAGCACATTGTCTTAAATATATTTTAATGCGTTGAAATTATATGATCATGTAGCCATTTAGAACACGTCATACATGAGGTTCCTCCCAAACAAAAGCACAACAGGCATGGGAACACCTGTGTTTTCATTGCTGTTTGCTTCCCTCCTGTGTGCAGGAGGTATGTCAAGTAACACTGACCGGCCATTTTAAATGAGAGTGGATCTCCCCAAGCCTGCCAACCAGACCCAGCTCAATAAAGACAGTACTCGGGGAAGTGACAGGGCCAAGGTGACTCCTTCTTCCTGACAAAGCAGTTCGATATGAAGGGCGTAGCAATGATAAAGTAAACTATTCCCAACTCTTTTGTGGGCAACCTGGGGGGGGGGGAGGGAAGAGGGAGAGAGGTGAGAGAGCATGATTTTTCGCACAGAGTCTGTTTTTCGTGGATGATTCTCCTTCAACCATGAGAAATTCCTTGGGGAAGCAGGGCTACCAGTACAAGGTCCTAGGTAGTAACCTTTTATGACTCCCTTTGCAAAAAAAAAAAAAAAATGGATAGAGAACTAGGAGACTACTTAGAAACATATGTTCTTCAGGGAGTCTTGCAAGTCTTGCTCTAAACTCTGAGCCAACACAGCTGGGAGGGAGCAGAGGTCAAGACTTCACAGAAAGCCAGATGCTGCAGTGAGCATATATTGTTTTACAGACAGATGTGTGTATGGATATGTGTGGTGTATAAATATATACATCGACATGTGTGTGTATACACTGGCAAACCCCCCTCCCCACTTCTCATCCTTTTAGGTAAACTGAAGGAGGAAGGGAGGATTTCCTGTAAAAACAATGTGTAACCCTGCTCATCTGGTTAATGTGTTTGGCTGGATTCAACACAACCAAATGAAAAGGAGGAGTAGGAAAAAAAATTTTTGGTGATAAGACAACTTCACAGAGGGTATGCAGTCTAACTCAATTCAACTCCTAAGTGCTATGTTTTGTATTGTTAGTACTATGTGGGATGCAGAAATAATTAGCAGACTAGTCATCCATTTATAAGCAGTGTGACCTTGGGACAGACACTTAACTTCTCTAGGGAGATAACTTTGGGAGCATCCCCCTACTCTACCCTCTGCTATACTGGATCCTTAACAGAGACACCCACAGTATGATATGGGGCAAAGAGAAATGGGCTGGGATTCTAGTCCCAACTCTGCCACGGGTTTGCTGTTCCTGAGGCCACTTCATCTCATCCTGCTTCTCCTTTCCCAAAACTATCCCCAGAAAAAGATGGTTTCTTCATTGTAAAATAAGATGATTGGATTAGGAAAAGGGTCACAAACTAACTGCCTAGGAAAGAACCAAGTGGGTTCCAAGTATTCCAACAGGCAGTGAGGTCCCTACATATGAGAGGCTACTCATACAGCTACTCTCCACCATTGTCCCACTGTTGTCTTGGGACACGGTGGTCTGGTCTAATTTTTCAAGGAAGCTTGGCTATCTACTCTTATATGAGACTGAACAAGTCTTTAAAAACTGTGTAAGACAGACCAAACACATCTGGAAGCCCAATCCTTGCCCACATGCTGCCAATTTGTAACCTCAGGATTGGATGGGTTACAGCATCTCTTTTAGTTCAACAATGGGTGAGTGTATGGCACAACTGTCCCAAGAGTCCCCACTGTATCTCCTGGCAATTTCTGCCAGTTCTTGGTCCCTGAATGGGGGCCTTCCAAGGGCTATTCACTCCATGGTCTAAAGCTCTTCTGAAACTAGGATACCTAATTTCAAATCCAGAGGAATCTCTAAGCTGCCACATGGTATTCACAGCTCTAAGCAAGGCAGTAATACTACCTAGAATTTATAAGAGGACATTTCCTGACCTGGCTCATGAATCTTATCTCAAAGTCTCTGACTCTATACCCACTTAAAAGAATCGAATACTTTAGTTCTGGAGACTACATGTGCCTCTGCAGCAGAGCCCAGGAACCTAGAAATGACTCAGCAGCACTCAGATCCCAGAAGATCTAAGCTTTTTGTGCATCAGTACTGAAAAACGAAGAAATCAAATCTATCATTATAGAGCATTCACCATACACCTAACCTGATGCAGGGAGCTTTCGCATAACCCAGTGCAGGGAAACCACATCTGACATAAGTAAAAATAAGCAAAATCTTGCCACACAAAAGAACGATCGGGTAGGGATATACCAAGAAATATGAAAGAGGTAGATATCTCCAAAAGACGGTCCTTGAATTTTTTTTCTTTTTTTCACTTAGTCCCTACCTATTATATGCCACGCAAACTTGCCTTTACACACTTAAAGTCTAGAGAGAAAAACAGATATTGAAAAATGAATTATAAAAAGAAAAACAAAGTTAAGCAATAGAATACTGGATTGCAGAGGAAAAGTTAAGTTTCATGGGACCATGTAATCTAGCTTGAGTATGGGGGATTAGTTTAGAACACTCTTTCCCCTTCTTTTTGTTGGTTCCTCTATTCCTAAACAAAGAAACTGGCCACCCAGAGAGGAGAAACCAAGGCAGTTTCCAGTTACTGAGAGGTGGAGAGACACACAATGGATTAAGAAAGAGAGAAAGTGTCGTGAGCTGAGAATAGAGAGACAAGCATGGTCAAGAGGGAGTGTGGTGTTCTAGGGCCTGTCAAGACTTTATTTGAGAGTCAGTAGGAAGCCATGAAAGACTTTAAGCAGTTTGTACTTTGTGACTTATTCCTTTTTACTCTGAGGAGACGTTCTCCATCATCTCGGTGAGAGAAAGTAGTGGTTTGGTCAAGGATGATGACAATAAAAATGGAAAGAAGTGAGTGAATTTGAGAAATATTTAGATTTGCATTTTTTTATATCAGCAGAGACCAACGCAAACCATAGCATATGTTTTACAAAGTGGGCAGCTTGGTTTCTTGTACTATCCTATTACACATTCTTCCACATTTCCAGTAGACAATTCCCCCCTATGGAATATTAAACACCTTAGTGGATGGTATGGTTATGGATGTTAACATCTGATGGCCTGTTCAGACTATTCTGTATTTAAGGACATTTTCTTCCCCTCTCCCTTTTTTTTTTTTTTTAACCTCCCCAGCTACCAATTAGCTAGAACCCCTGAGGTAAAAAACTGAAGTGAGGGAGAGGTGCTTTTCCTTTTTTGTTATACTTGGTTCAACATCAACAGCTTGGGTCCAATATCTTACAAAGTTTTATAATGGTTTCTTTATTTTAATTTACTTACAACACTGCCAGTAGGGCCCAAAGTGAATATTGGTGAAAGTCAGGAGACAAACTAAAGAGACAGACTTTTTTTTTCCATAATCATAATCACCCCTCTACTTCAATGCCCACCTCTCTGTTTCAGAGTCATGCTTAGCTTACTCATTCCCTAGGATGAGTTGTTCCTCTGAGAGCTCTCAGTTATTCATGAATATAAGATTTTTGATAACACTTCCTCCTTCCTAGTTACCTCTGACCTTACCAGGGTTCATGAGGTAGCCTCAAGTGGAGTGGCTACTACTTAGGTGTGTGACAATTAGAAGCCTTATCTATTTTTAACACATATGTGTGAAGAAAGACATTACATTTATATAATCAAGCTGAGTGTTGCATTTTATATTCAGTTTTACATTGTAGGAGAAAAATTGTGAAAAACTTTGAAATGAATCAAAAAGATTACTGTCTGACTCAGCTTTCAGATTATCTTAATCTTTTATTGTCCATAAATTATGGAAAACTGATAATAAATGCAAAGGATTGTTTGTTGTCCATAGAAATGGGAATCATGTCCAGTGCTGTGCAACTGAGTATTGTCCTATGGATATTGAACAATTTTACCAGTTTTGCATCTATTTCTAATTTTTTTGCAGCACTCTGAATATTTATATATTTGTTTGTTCTTTGGATTCATCTTTGGACCAGTGGTAATGTTTTAATTAATTAAAATCTGTGACGCATTTTTATTTTATGTATGTACACGAGTCATTGTTTTACCATTGAAAATCATCCTTCAACAGTGACTGTCCCTCTGTACTTCTTGTTACCACTGCACAATGCTGACTTTGATTTGAACTCCAAATATTTTATAGTATTGGGCTAAAACCTAACTAAACGAAAGATGGCAAGTGGCAGTATCATATATGGCAAAGAGTTCAGGGTAACTCTGTTCCAATATATTGTTGAGTTTAATTTGTTGTGAATCTATTTGCTACCCTTTGCCCCCAAATGTGTAGAATGGGTGTTGGGAAAACTTCTTTTTTAAAGGGCAGGCAGTAAATATATTTGGTTTTGGTGTCCATGTGATCTTTCTTACCACTACTCAACTCTGCCATTACAGTACAAAAGAAGGCATAGACAATATGTAAAGAAATGAGCAGACCCTGGCCCAATAAAACTTCATTTACAAAAACAGATAGTGAGCTGGGCTTTGGCTACACCTACTCCAGGATACCTATTTCTTGAATTTCATGCTTGAAGAACAAGTTATTACTGCCTTTGCAGTTGGGAAGTCTTAAATATACTTTGGAGGAAGAGAGAGAGTGAAACATTCCTAGTTTTACAAACTCCTCTAAAGAGTGTGATGATATAGGAAATTAAAGTAGATGACTATGAGATCTCCTTCCCCTTCCCCTTCCCCTCCTCCTCCTCCTTCTTCTTCAGCATGGCACTCATTCCTATCACACAATGACACTCTTTTCTTTCAACCTAAAATGCCGTGTTTCATTATGACCATGAATTAATGAGATAAGAGGTAATAAGTGTTCTCTCCTCCTTTATTATAAACATAGATCTGCACCCAGCAATCTGTGTCACCCAAGCTAGAAATTGAATATTCATTAGAGGAAGGAGGAGCAAAGTAAAAGGGGGAAGAAGAAACATATCACACAATTATAAATTTCTGAATAAAGGCACCTCCAATTTTATGCCTCAGAAATAATACAGTGAGTATTTTGTTATGTATTTCTGCAGTCCTTTTTGTTGGGGTACATGTTTCTTTAACATGGTTGTGATGATACTTTATATATTATTTTATATATTTTTTCTCCTAACAAGTATTTCCCATATTATAAGCTTTCCATCATATACTTTTATTTTGTATATAATAATAAAATAAAACACAGGATATTCTATTATAAAGATAATACACTCAAAACTACCCATTGTATAATTTTAAATGATACAATGTCCCTATTAGGTGGGTATACAGTTATTTTTTTACTCTTCTCCTGTTCCTGAATATTAAAGTTTTTATCAATTTTTAATTATCACAATATTGAAATGTTCATTTTCATATTGCCTTTAATAGTTAAGAGTGGAGTCTCAGCTATAGAATTACTAAAACCAAGGGTATAAATATCTTAAGATCATATGAGCCAGCAAAGATTAATACATGGTGCACAATTCTGCAATAGGGAAATCTAACATTTTTTAAATACATTATAAATAATTATGGACCTAGGGAGAAAAGTACGGAAAAATATAAAGTGAAAAGTGTTCTTTCTTCCTGACCACTAGTCATAACCCAACAATAATGAGTCTTAACAATTTGTTGGACAGCTTTACAGGAATTTTAATGTTCACAGGAATATATATACAACATCCTTTTAAAAAAACCAATAAGATGTGGTATACACACAGTTTTTACACACTGATTAAATCATTAAGACATTAAGTACTCTCCTATTGAAAGAAATTCAGGTGAATGCCAGCTTTTTGCTATTACAACAATGCTGCAATAAAAGCCTTTGTTTACATTCTTTTGAAGATTCAACACAATACAGCTGGACCATAAATTCCTAGAAGTTTCTTGCTCGGTCCAACTTAAGAGCAATTGCCAAGTCACCCTCTAGAGGGGTTGCACCAATCTACATCCTAGGGGAGATATCTTAAATCATTTCAACAAAACAGTGTTTATTGAGTCTCCAATCTGTGCAAGTTATTTTTTGCTAGGTACAGAAGAATGAAATACGATGTGATCCCTGGGATACAAGAGCAGGCAACAGGCTAGTTATGGCCTGCAGGCCAAGTCCAGCCTGCCTCCTTTGTTCGTAAATGTTGTTGTATACAGAAATGAGACCCATGTAGAACTTCTGACCTTCATAACGTAAGATAATAAATTTCTATGTTTTGAGCCACTAAGTTTGTGCCAATAAGCTACACCAGCTATAGGAAACTAATGGAGAGAATCAGGAGAAATAATGAAACAGTTACAGCTACTCCCTGTTATAGCTGCGTTGCATGTGTGTCAAGGGACCATAATGGCCTATGCAATTACCTGGGAGGGAAAATTCTCCCAGCAAGGGATATCATATATTGTACTTTAGCATTCAGCAAATTTGCTTTATCTTCCAAGGGAACCTCTCCACAGTTCTTGCAAAATGGGTTGAGCTGCTTGCTTTGAAATTTAAACTGCTTCTAGGGAAGGGGGCCTCTTCTGACACAGTCAACCTCATTCTGTTGAAGGTTTAAAACAGTTTTCCAAGCCAAAGGTACAACCAAGGAGAAATGGGGAATGCCCACTATAAAATTGCTTTTGGAATGCCATCAACCCTCTTTATGAGATTGGGTGATTTCTCTTTATTCATAAAGCAGAATGCTAAAACTATCTGAAATGGGAACTATGGACAAGCAAACTTCTGGGTCTGGCTTTTGTGAAGGAATATTTCATTGACTTACAAACTGTCTGGTTTTCTTCTGGAGAGACAAAGTGGAAAGGCAATGGTTAACACCAGAATGCCTGAAATAGCTGTAATTTGGTTGAAAACAGAAGATAATCCCCAGCTCTCCCTCTGGCAGTCTCAGCTTCGAGTTGTTGCCAACAGAATAAATGAAAGAGGGGCGCCTGGGTGGTTCAGTTGGTTGAGTGTTTGACTCTTGATTTTGGCTTAGGTCATGATCTCAGGGTCATGAGATCGAGCCCCACATCAGGCTCTATGCTGGGAGTGCAGCCTGCTTAAGATTCTCTCTCTCTCCCTCTCCCTCTGCCCCTTCATCTCTGACTCCCCACGCACATTCTGTCTAAAAAAAAAAAAAGAATAAATGAAAGATATTTCTTACATTGTATTATTGGGAAAATATTGGAAAAATAGTACACTGAGTACTCTTCGGATTTGAGTCCAAACTCTCTCTGAGAGACCTCCTTGATCCAGCCATGGGTACACCTTTTATACATATACATGCACATACATCTTTCATATATTTGTAGGGTCCAACCAATTCACTTAGTGGTCGTATTTTGACTTAGAGTATCTATTTTGGCTAATAAAATAAAAGAATATTAACTTTCTCTTCTTGCATTCCTGCTATAAAAATGCTTGTTCTCCCTGAAGTGTACCTTTGGACAAGTCAGAAGGTGTGGGGAATAAAAGCACAAGGAATAACACTTTCAGAGCTTTTCTTGCTATCCACATAGTTTTAGCACAGATCCTTCCTAGCATATCCGGCTATCAACACCACCAGCATTACCACCCTTAAAGGTTTCACTCTCACTCCTCTCTTAAAAATATCTACCCCAGTCCTAACACCTTCCTCAACAGCCCTATAACCCACAACCTTCCCTCCATAATATGTTCATCCCTACCCGTTGTCTAGGGTTGAGGCATCCCAGATAAGAGTGGGTTCCCTAAGGCAATGTCTCAGGATTCCAGTGGCCCAATCCTCAAACTACTGAATTTGCATAATGTATGTTTACATCTGCACTGCACCTGAGATAACCAGGCAGCTCCTTTATGTTCATTCACACATCCTATTGTAAAGGGTCTTAAATGTGCTCTGTAATTCACTTGTATCATATGGCTCTAGAGGTTCCATGTATTTCTCACCATGTCAAAAATAGAGGATTTTTACTATTCTTTATTCATCTGCCATTTGCACAGCCCAATGTAGCAGATGATAGGAAAATCAGCATCTCTTTCTACTTGAGTCCAATAACTCATTAAAACCTATCCCAGGTCTGAAACATTTAACTGCGTGATATATTTTAGTTGTGAGCCTTGCACATGGTAGATGTGCAGTAAATGTTCTCTTTGATTATTTCATCCTATTTTATAAATTCTTTAAAGTGAGAAAAGGAGCTTCAGCATCTTCTCCATATGACTCTTTTAGTGGTAAGAAATCCTCACCCCATGTAGTAGCATAACACAAATACAATGGAGGTTCATTTATTAATCATGTAACAATAGGTAAGTGTTTTTGATGGGCAGGTAGTATTCCACAAGATTCAAAGGCCTGCATTATTCCATCCTGAGACTAAGTTGTCAGATCGGGTCTCAGAGTCTTCTGCATTCAGTAGGCAGGTGAAGAAGAGTAGGTGGAAAAAAAATATCCACATTTCAATTGACCTAGCCTGAGCCATGGCCCATTTCTTCTATTCCCTTCCATTGGCAAGAACTTGGCATCACCTAGATGCAAGGAAGACTGGAGAATCCAGTTCCTGGATGTATAGCCACTTCCTAGCAACGATACTAAATATTAAAGTCAAGGGCTGGATCATTGGTGATCAAGTTAGTCTCTGCCGTAGAATTCAACTTATATTTGATAATAAGCATATTTGTGTATATGCACATAAGCCCACATCTCACATAGGATCTTGCATATCTTTTTCCACCACATATCACTATGGCAAAAAAGCAATGTGTTTTATTTTACAGGCTACATATAAAACCTTGAAGCTCATCCAAATCTATAATCATCTGATAAGCCCTTTTCCTCAATTCAGGATACAAAATATGTTCACATCTGTTGTAGATTTAATTACTGGCCTTGATTCTTCATGCCTTTGCCATATAGCTTTTTGTTCCTAGGAAGAATATATTTTCCTGCTTCTTCCCTTTGAGCTCAGCCATGTAACTTCTTTGGCTAATAGGATGTTAGAAAATAGGACACAAGCAAGGGCTTAAAATGTACATGTGCATTTAAATATTCCCTCTGACACCACCATTTAAAGAACATGCCACAGCTCTCCTGAGGGTCCAAGAAGGCTGAGAGACACGTAGAGCAGAGCTGCCACAGCTGACACAGAGTTCTGCAGTGAGAAGTTAGAGTAGCCTGGCTGAGCTCAGCCCAAATCAGCTGTACTCTAGTGAGCTCTTAAATCTGGGAGGATGCTTATTGCTAAATGCTACTGAAATACCATGATTATTTGTTACACAACATTATTGTGGCAAAGGCTAACTGATACAATGTATTTCAGTCTTAAAATTTTGGCTCAAGAGCCAATATTCCTATGTTATGACAAAAATCTAGGTAGCTCAGTCCGTTAAGCGTCTGCCTTTAGCTCAGGTCATGATCCCAGCATCCTGGGATCAAGCCCTGCAAGTTCCCTGCTCAGCCGGGGGAGCCTGCTTCTCCCACTCCCACTACCCCTGCTTGTGCTCTCTCGCTCTCTCTCTCTCAAATAAATAAATAAAATCTTTAAAAAAGATCACTTTTTCCCCCTTTCTGGAGGCATCCTCCACGCTGAATTTTCCAAGAACTGCTGGACTTGGGTTTAAATGGTGATTGTTTAGGTGTTCTTCCAATTGCAGGTAATGAGAGAAGTGGAGAGTGAGAAACAGTCCACTATTGCTATTGTTGCTTGCTGTCATTAGATGTCGCTATTGAAGACTGTCCAGCCTGATCCTATAAATCTTTGTGATATCATTGTTGGTGTAGATTCCTGAACTAACCATAAGATTCTTGAGGTTTGGGTTTTAAGAGTATTAACCTTAATTCATACCTACCTTCTTAGCCATTGTCCTCTCCAATCATACCCTCCAGGTCAATGTGGCTACAATTTCAGCATGTTGTGTTATAACTGGCATGCTTCCAAAAGCTTTCAACCCACATTTGAGACGAGTGAAGATTCCCTATGCTCTTTTTGGGCATTTTCCACCAGCCAAGTCCGTTCCAAATCACCAGAGAGTTTCTAATAATGGGAAAGATCAAAGGAAAGGAGATGACAATGTTCATCTCCTCAAAGTCTTTGTCATCTCTGCACATTTCATCCTGCCTTCTCCAAATTCCAGCTCTGATAAGCAAACGGTATTCTGAGAATTGTATTTTTCAGACTACTCAAGTTTTATTATACTCTTTCTATGATGCATTTATATATCTGCTCCTATTCCAGTGATTGTTCCATACTAATAAATCAGCTCCATGTTAATATGTTACCTCCATGAACAAAGGGCAGTGTGATTTATAAAATTATATCCCGTCTTCCATCACATTATATCTAGTATTCTGTTTCAAATATTAGTTAAAGGAAAACCATTTAGGGGGAAGATCTGTAACACAGGGGACTTAGAGTTTACAGATTGTAAAGGCTTAAGGTATCATACAGCTCACCAACTATCAGGCAAAGTCAGTCCTCAGCCAAGGAGCTGGCAGAAAGATTTATCTGAGCCAGCAAATGTCTTTAGGTAGGATATGTCTTCTTAGTTTTAAATCCCTGTCATGCGCAGTTGCCTTATAGCAGACAGCTTCTCAATTTAGTAGTATCTCCTTTACTTTATCCATACATATCGAAAGACATTTGAATTCAGAATCTCTGTTATGGATCATTTCACAGATGGGGAAAGTGAAGTCCAACTGGATGATGTGGTTTATATGATGACTGGTGGAGTCAAAGGTGGAATCTCAGCCTCTGGACTCTGAGCCTTGGACCATATACTGAGATTTAGAACTCATACACATTGAAAAATGAATTGACAAGAGGTGAGCTCAGAAGCCATTATTCTCATCCCAAAACAAAAATCAGTGCGTCCAGGTGTCAGGCAGGCCAGAGTGCAAGGATGATGGAATAGTCACGGCCAGAAAAAGGGAGAACAGGCCAATGGAAAGAGAAACAAGATTCTCTACTTCCTCTTCCAGGACTGAACAGCTGCTGAGGGATGGTAAATGTTTCCTTTTGGAGTTAACTCTGAACGAACTAAAGGTGCCAAGAATATAGATGAAAGGAAAAACATGTCGACATCAGACTGACTCTCTTTGCCCAAGTAAAACAGATGGCTGGAAAAAAGTCAAAGAAGCTGAGTTGAAAACTAAATGGGTGGTCCCAGGGGAGGCTGAGATGTTGTCTTATTGACTAGTCTAAGCTTTGGAAAATAATCCACAATTAAACCAAATTAATTCAGCTTGCCCTTCCTCTAGGCTACTATCAGACTGGCTGAATGAGGACCTAGGGAAAGAGATTTTCAGTGGAGCCTGTGACTTGAAAGAAAGTAAGAAGAATAAGAATGTGCTAAGGGAAATGAGAACAAGAAACCTAGAATAACTTGTATCAGTGATTCCTGTTTGATAAGAGAAAAAGGGAAAAATTCCTATCATTAGCCATGTACCAAGTGGGAAAGGGAGAAAGAAGAATTAGAATTTACCTAGATCTTACAAGGTACATGTTAATACCATGCATTTCTGGATCTCAGTGGGAGGTACATTGGGAGAGAGGAATAATCTGAGAATGGAGAGGAATATGGGTTAATTGGGCTTTCCCCTCCTATAGGAAAGGAGTGCTGATGGCCAGTTATATAAGTCTTTATTTTTTTTTTAAGATTTTATTTATTTAGTTGAGAGGGTGAGAGAGCATGAGCAGGGGGTGGGGGAAGGAGGCAGAGGGAGAGGGAGAAGCAGATTCCCCGGTGAGCAAGGAGTCTGACCCAGGGCTCGATTCCAGGACCCTGAGATCATGACCTGAGCCAAAGGCAGACGCTTAACCGACTGACCCACCCAGGTGCCCCAATATATAAGTTTATGATCAAGGGTCAATGAGGTATGGTCAGTGATCCAAGAGTTCAGAGCGTGTAGATAAGGCAAGACTATAGAGACCTCCAAGGAGCAATAATTCTCGAGACTGGGATGTAGGGATGGGGCAAGATTGAAGAAGAGCTACAGTTTGTAGTTGGGAAGAGAAAGAGGGTGAGGAGAATAGGGTCTAGCTTTGAGGAGATGATGCTGGAGAGGGATGCTTCCGTAGCTGAGATATCAGGAATCCAGATTAGTCAGCTGGGTAAAGATCAGGGCTCCAACTCCAAGTGAGAACTGAATTCAACAGAAGGTATTGGAACAGAAATCTAGATGCTTATCCTGACCCTAAACCATAGAGTTTAGAGCATAATTTCAAGCTTGTGGCTTCTTGTGAAAATTGGCCTAGGGATACATTTCATTTGGAATCTAAGATTTTAAAAATATATGAGTTCTTTGCCAACATTTCCGAATCAAGAGTTTTTCATACAAAAAATAGGAACTGCTGGTTTCTCTTTAAAAATTAGAAAGTCAAGCAACAGCAATCATGTGATTTGTGAGACCCCAATAAATCACATTCCCATTTTTCTCATTTCAGTTTATGAGTAAACTGAAAAAAGGGGAGAAAAAAAGATTAAGGCAGGTGAAGATCAAAATATCTCATTTACTGTTGACAAAGTCTAAGATAAAAGACATGCCTTAGGCGAGCAGGAACAACAGCCTTCCTGGTACCGAACTACAGAAAAAGTCAGGCTTTATATACAATGGAATATTATGCAGCCATCAAAGGGAATGAAATCTTGCCATTTGCAACGACGTGGATGGAACTGGAGGGTATTATGCTGAGTGAAACAAGTCAGAGAAAGACATGTATCATATGATCTCACTGATATGAGGAATTCTTAATCTCAGGAAACAAACTGAGGGTTGCTGGAGTAGTGGGGGGTGGGAGGGATGGGGTGGCTGGGTGATAGACATTGGGGAGGCTATGTGCTATGGTGAGCGCTGTGAATTGTGCAAGACTGTTGAATCACAGACCTGTGCCTCTGAAACAAATAATACATTATATGTTTTTTTTAAAGATTTTTTTTATTTATTCATTTGAGACACAGAGATAGAGAGAGAGCATGAGCAGGGGCAGAGGCAGAGGGAGAGGGAGAAGCAGGCTCCCTGCTGAGCCAGGAGCCTGATATGGGGCTCAATCCCAGGACCCTGGAATCATGACCTGAGCCGCAGGCAGACACTTAACCAGCTGAGCCACCCAGGTGCCCCTAATACATTATATGTTTAAAAAAAAAGAAGACACTAGGAAGGGAGAAATGAAGGGGGGAAATTGGAGGGAGAGAGGAACCATGAGAGACTATGGACTCTGAGAAACAAACTAAGGGTTCTAGAGGGTAGGGGGGCGGGGGGATGGGTTAGCCTGGTGATGGGCATTAAAAAGGACACATACTGAATGGAGCCCTGGGTGTTATACGCAAACAATGAATCATGGAACACTACATCAAAAACTAACGATGCAATGCATGGTGATTAACATAACATAATAAAAAATGCTAAACATAAAAAAAAAAGTCAGGCTTATTCACCTGGTCACAGGAAGCACGGGACTCCTGCTGGTCTTCTCACGTGGGGGCCTGATTCCATAACATTTCCCACATGGAGGAGCAGACTAAGGTGTCACCTTCTCACACAGGCAATGCCACAGGAAAAAAAGCAAGAAAGAGGCTGGGCTATGAAATCCAGGTACCCCTCCCGATAGAACTAACTTGATCACTCCCTATCTCTGGGTAGGAGTGGATGAGAGCATGGAGAGAGACCAGGAGGTTGCCCCACCTAAAGAAAGGGGAAAAGATGCTCCCCATCCACCCCTTGGCCTACATTCTTCATGTGGCAACAATAGTTCCTGAATCTGTGGTCACGGAGTGTAGGTTCTCCACCACAGTTCTGACTACTTCTTATTCATCACAGAGACAGCTGCTTCATTCACTTTCCTCACCTACCCTGCCTCGCTAGTATTAGACCATAATTATTGTCACATGTTGTCAATGGGGACAACACACCACACAATTGGTTAGTAAAGCAAATTGTTCCAGCTCCAACCTGTTGTTAGTGAGACCTGAGAACCAGAGAAGAGAGTTGAGAGGTTTGTGATCTTCGGCATAAGCAAATGAAATGGAGTGAACTGAGCAAGGTTGTGCGATGTAGCTATGTTTTAAACGCAAAATCTACCCACATATGAATGATTAGCTATTGCTGGAAATGGGGGCTGCAACTATAGTGGAGAAACATAAAAGGTTAAGCAGAAAGAATGCAGATGAGAGGAGAAACAAAACAGAAGACTCAAAGACACATAACCCTCTTTATTTGCCTCCTCATGGCCTTTACCTTACTACATTCTTTTTTTTTTTAAGATTTTATTTAATTAGTTGAGAGAGAGAGAGAAAGCATGTGCGCACGTGCAAGCAAAAAGAGGAGCAGAGGGAGACTCCGCGCTGAGCGCAGAACCCAGTGCAGGGCTCGATCTCACAACCCTGAGATCATGACCTGAGCCAAAATCAAGAGTCGGACACTTCACCAACTGAGCCACCCAGGCACCCCACCTTACTGCATTCTAATGGCCCCCATGTCTGTCTCATCTATGAGTCTCTTCTTTAGGGCCTGCATACAAAGGGCACTCAATAAATTTTTATTAAATATATGAACAAAGAATCAAGAAAGTTGTCTCAAGTAAGAGGCTGTTTAGGATAAGTGATAGGGAAACATTTTATCAATTAGAGGCTATTGTTATATAAAAAGCATAGAGATAGAAGTCAGAGAAAAGCATCTTAAACAAGCTGTAAGTCCTTTGCAAAACTTTCCCTGATCTTTCCACCATCTGAACCCAAAGCAAAACTGATCAAACTGTCATCTGTGACACCACTGTTGCTTACACCGTATAAATATTTATCATACTACATAATTTACTGCACAGGATAAACTATATGATTATTTGCATATTAAAAATAGACCCACTCACTTCTCTTAAAAATTTACATTCAAGAGGAGGAAGACAGACAATACATAAATAAACAGATGAACATATAAAATGTAGCACATTATTATAAATGTTTTGAAGCAGACTAAAGGCAGATTTGAATAGAGAATATCCTATGACCACTCTGTATGCCCCACTGAGAACAGATACCAGAGAGATAGAGAGAGAGATGCTGATAGACCAGTTTAGGGAAATATCATAAAAGATAGTGGTAGCTTAGGCCATGTTGACAGTTAGTGGACAAAGTGAGAAGTGGTTGGATTTTTTAAAAGTATATTTTGATGGGAAGGACAATGAGATTTGAATATGGATTATAAGAAATAAAGAATTGTCAAGAATCCTTAGATATTTAGTTAGTCTAGGAAGATGGTTGAAAGGAGTGACCAATTACTAAGCAGAAGAATGTGGCTGGAACAGGTTTGGGTGAGAGGAAACACAATTAATAGTTAACCGTTTTCTTGTCTGCTTCCTGTGGAGTTCTCCATGACAGTTCTGCCTTCTTTCTCTTCACATCTGTAACACCTACCACAATGCTTGACACAAAGGTGCTCATCCATTTTCTTTATGTCTAAGGAATGAATGAATTACTTGGAAACATACAATAATATTTTTATTTCTTGAATTTCACAATATTGTAAGCTCCACTGGAGGCATAGATTTTATTTTGTCATCACTGAATCGCCAGCATCTAAAACAAAGCCAACACAAAATGTTATTGAATAAACAGATTCTTGTTCCGTTCTTCCTACTGATATTTCTGGTCTCTGTATCTGGTTTTGGTTAGACTGAAGGAAATAAAAAAGGAAATTAATATGTGTTTGTTGGCATGTATTTTATCACTTAATTGATGAAAAGTTGCTTTGGAAAACAAATTTTATATTTCTTATTACCAAGTGATAGTCATTAATACTGGCAAATCTAACGGTTTCAAATATCAAAATCTCTCCCTGAACTTTTGGCCATTACATGTCCTTTTCCCATTTTACTAGAATTTCATTTAGAAAGTCACCAGAATGTCAGGGAATGCTTCCAAGCACTCAACGTGTTCTTATGGTTTAAAAGAACAGATATCTGGCTCTGTATTTAAATCTTATTAAGATGCTAAACAAATTATTGAACTGATTCTAATTTTCTATAGTTTAAAAATCACTTTTAAACATCCATCTTTGTCCTGGACAGTTGCCAAAGCTAGCGAATGCATCTCAGCTGGGGAATAAGCTGCCACTTCTTCCTTCAGATCCTCTTTTAACACTGGAGATTGGCTCACTCATGGCGAGGGGCTAAAAGTCAGACCTGTCCTTGAATCTTCCTTTTGTTGTAGGACAGATTTTTCTAAATTGCCTCTTTCAGAACACCACAATTGGTGAAAATAAGTTTTGGAAATTGTAGTCTGCTCCCTCAGAGAGATTGATAATGCATTTAAATGCCTTAAAAGAAATGCAGAGTTTTAACGTTTTTAACTCCGGTGCTTCTCAAGCTCACATGGCTACAGAATGCTTGGATAACAGAGCGTCATTAGTTGGTCGTGAGAAATGTGGGTTCCATAGTTCAGTTTTGCAGATGCTCTTCCAGAGATTGAAGCTGAGATAGATTGAAGACCCTCCTTTCTCGTTAGCTCAAGTTTTCTGGGCTCTTTCCTTTAAGTAACTCTGCTGGAGAAAATGAGGACTCTAGGTTAGGAACTGGTCTCCACCGCCCACAGAATGGGACAGTCGGAAAAAAAGCCTTGGTTTGAAAGATGTTTCCAGAGTTTGTCTCAGCTCTGCCATTTATGCAATTTTTTTTTAGTTCTTTTGTATTATCTGAGCCTCAACTTTCATATTTTAAAAATGAGGAGTGGTAAGTTATACCCTACTTATCATGCATGACTGCCATGAGAATTAAGTGTGTGTTACAGAAATTTATAAAGTGCCACAGATTATACAAATGAAAAGCATAATTGTAAAATTTCCAGGAGTTTTTTCATTACCAACACTGTTCAAGAGACACATAGTGGAAGCCAAATGTGTAATTTAAATTTTCAAATAGCTACATTTCAAAAGTAGAAAGATAGGGGTGAAATTAAGTCTAACAATATATTTTATTTAATCTAACCTACTTAAAACATCAATATAAACAAGCAATATAATCAATTTAAAAATAATGAGATATTTTACATTCTGACTTTTTGTGTTAAGTCTTTGAAATCCAGTGTGTGTTTTATAAGTTACAGCATATGTCAATTCAGACTGGCCACATTTCAACTGCTCAGTAATACATTTTGCTATGTGGCTATTAGCACAAATCGATAGCAAATTTTTGTCTGCAGAGTCAGTGATTTTGTTCTAGTAGATTCCAGAGTAATAGTTTTTACTTACTATAATCCATTCTGGAGGCTTTATAGGAGAATCCATTTTCTTGCCCTTCACACCTTCTAGAAGGTGCCTGTATTCCTTGGTCTGTGTTTCTTTTCCATCTTCAAAGCCAGCAATAATCAGTTGGGTTTTTCTCACATGTCATTCCAACACTGACTCTCCTACTTCCCTCTTCTACATTTAAAGACCCTTGTAATATTATTGAGTCCATCTGAATAATCCAGGATAATGTCCCTATTTTAAGGTCAGTTGATTAGCAACCTTAAGTCCATCTGCTATCTTAATTCCCCTTTGCCATGTCAGGTTCCTTCATAGGCTCTGGGGATTCAAACACGGGCATCTTTGGGAGGCCATTGTTCTGTCTACCACACTACCCTTGTCAAATTATGTGCAAATTGTTTTTCTCTGACTCTGGTTGAAATCTGAGGTGGGTCACATAGATGTTTCCAGTTCCTTAGTAATTTAAAAAAAAAAGAGCCCCCGCGAATATTTTCAACATTCCTAACTGATTCTCAATTTTAACTTCTTTTATCTCACTATTTAGTCCTGACCCAGGCCCGGAAATCTGGAGTGGGTACTACCTCTTCCCCATATCAATACCTGTTGTTTCCCACCTAGCCAAGCTCGTGGAGGAGGGGCGCCATTCTATGGGCTTGAACCTCTGACACTGGTGCTCTTTAATGCCAGATCCAATTACTGGCTCTTTGATTCACTGGGTGCTTGTGTAGGCTCCATGAAAATCCTTCACCAGGAACTCCACCTGCAGTCCCCATGATACAGTCAGTGCTTCCCCTCAGCTACTAAAGCTCCCCTCACAGCCCTGGAGTTCCAGCATTCCTCCCCTCCATTAGGGGCACGGGAATCCTCCAGGTAGTCAAATTGGGCAGTTGACCCTGGACTAGCTCCCTCCCATGGTGGGGATGTAGTTTGCACCTCATGCTGCTCTTAGAGCAATCCAGTCATAGCTTATAACATTTAGACTTTCCATACCTCACTCATAATATTTAAGTTTACTAAATTCCAAGTTGTGTGAATCGCTCCAAGTTATCTCCTCAAAATTCTTTTCACTGGCGTAAAGCAAGACAGAAATACACTCCCCTTTTGGGGGATATGGAAAAAGAAGAAATATAACATAGAAGCAGCGCTTTTCAAAATAGTCCCTTTTGCTTGCTTCTTCACGTGCAGCTTAGAGTTGGATATGGGGTAAGACTGAGAGGAACTTGTTTTGGCATCTTATTACATTTTGAACATGCAGTCAAGCACTCAAGTTTATGGGATGGCTCTCAGGACCTCTTGAATTGCTCTTAGCCTTTGGTGTCTCAGTGGAAAGTGAGACATATTTATATCTATATTTTATAGTAAATTCTTTATATTTATGCAAGGATAACAGGGCATTTAAACAAACTGCTGGAACATAGATAACCCATCCCAAGAATGTTTTTTTGAGTTACCTGAAATACATAAACCTTTTGTTTTACAACCACAGAAAGAGGAAGAATTTGAAAATGTGGTCATGGAACATTGGAAGACGAATAGGAGAGAAAAGGATAATAAAGAAGAATATGTAATAGTTCATGTCCCATTCCTAACCTCTTATACTACCATTCCTTCTTCCCTAGTGCTTAGAAGGGTGTTAGCCAACAAATGGAGGAGATATTTTGTTGGAGACCCTGACCCAAAACAATGTTCATCTGGGGCCAACTTGACAAATCTTGGTACAGATTAGAAAAAGAGATACTTTTCTTACCTCTACTTAGAACCTACAACCACTTTGGCATTCCAAGACCTGGTAGCCTCATGAAGGGGAGATAGCACCCCAGATCTAGGCATTGCTATTCCCACATGGGAATCCAAAGCACTGTCAACAGGACAAGCAGTCCACATCAAATCTGAATTAAAAAAAGACTGAGTAGATCCTGCTTGCTGACTATATGCTAAGGAATAAGTAAGTCCTACATGGTAAGGTAGGAAGCTTAGTGGTACAGACTAAATTAAGAACCTATGAGTTATTGATGTCAATGTGACTCCGTTTGTGTCCCCAAACTGGAAAGGGTATGGGGCATTTGTGGTACATAGGATTTTACAGTTGACAACGGATTTGCTATATTATTTCAAGTAACTAAAGGACAGGCAGATTGTTAAGTAAGTTGGATAAAAGACAAATTATGAAACTATCAGCATAAAATCGTACCAAGGCTTTAACCCTACATTGAACTGACCATGCAAGGTTTGCTTCTTTTGCCCTCTTGGGAGCTCCTCCTGAGGATCATATTTACATGACCCCAAATTTCAAATAGAAAAAAAATCATTGAGTGATTCAGGTATTTTAAAAATAAGAATCACTTATAGTACAGAGAAACATTTCTAGACACAGGACTGAATTTTTCAGTTTTTGTCCAGATACACAATACAACACAGCAGAGATCTGTTCTGAATCATTGTGGCAAGGGATCACTAGACCCAGATCCACATACATCACCCACTCTTATTTTAACCCTCCCTTTGATAATGTTTGGATCATCTACCTACCATCCAGGAACTGAAGAGCTTGCAAGGGAACTTAGGATGCAAAGGGAGTTTCCTCTATGTGGTGTTTGAGGAATAGGGAGAAAGAACATGAAAAAAAAAAAGAAGAAAAAGAAAGGGAGACATTGGCACATGTTCAGCATTAAATAAACATTTTGAATAGACTACCTTTTTTTTAATGCTCATTAACTATTCCTAAAACTGTAATTCTTCACCTCTTGTTTCTTTCTAAATGCATACTTCTCTGGATTTCTATGCAGTTCCCTGTCCACTTCCTACTCTACCTGGTTTCTCAGGGCTGTGGATTGTCACCTCTTACTAAACGGAGTCACGCTTCAAATTTCCATGCTCTATCCTTTTCTCTTCCCTCCTAAGCAGTATTTCTAGGCAGCATTTCACACCAATGATTAAACCCTTGAATGATCCATAAAGACAAACTCAGCAGGACCCATCACGTGCTCACATCAGCCATCTTGGGCCCATCATCTCCCCATTTTCACAAATTAGCAACCTCCAAACAGCTTCATCTATTTCCTTTCCTATAACCTCCACAACCCGTTAGCCAACATATCAGGTTGATTTTACCCCTGCGTGCGTTGTGTAGTTGTTTCCTCTTTTCCATGGCTGGTATCTGCTTCATGGTACCCTCCCCTCCACAAGAACTTCCTAAATAGCACCCAGCTTCTCATCATTTGTTAATCATCTAATACTGATATGACCTGTTGAGTTAAGCTTGTGATGGCTTTCCATCTTCTCTAACAAAAAAGCATAAGTACTTTACATAGTCTTCAAGATCCTTCACATTAGAAACCTAAATTTCTTTATTAGTACTTCTTGTTAGTACTTTTGTGGGTACTCTTTACTAATCCTGCACTAACGTGCAGTTCCCACCTCAGCTTCATTCCCCTACTTACCCACCATCCCCAAACAAAAAATGTGCATAATACCTTAAATCCTTCTGAGCTCATGTTGTTTTCTTTATGTGGGAGACCTCCTTAGCACACAGACAATGAATAATAATGAGCAACCACTACATTTATTTTATTGAGCACTTCCTAATGGCAGGTACTGCTAACAACTTGCCATTTATTAAGTCATTTCATCCTCACTCAACCCTCAGAAGTAAGTGTATGATATCCGTTGTGTAGATGAGAAAACTAAGGCACAGAGTGGTTAAGTAATTTCTCTAAACCACAGGGCTGACACATTCTCTTATTTGTTTATTTATTTAAGATTGTTTAAATTTATTTGACACACATGGAGAGAGAGAACGCAGAAGCAAGGTGAACAGCAGGCAGAGGGAGAAGCAGGCTCCCCACTGAGTAGGGAGCCCGATGTGGGGCTTAATCCCAGGATGCCAGGACCACAAACTGAGCTGGAGGCAGACACAACCGACTGAGCCACCCAGGCACCCCTCTTTTTTATTGATTTAAACTTTAGTTAGTTAACATGCAGTGCAATATTGGTTTCTGGAGTAGAATTCAGTGATTCATCACTTACATATAACACTCAGTGCTCATCACAAGTGCCCTGCTTAATGCCCATCAACCATCTAGCCCGTCCTCCCCCCGCTTCCTTCAACAACCCTCAGTTTGTTCTCTATCATTAAGAGTCCCTTACGGCTTATTTCCCTCTCTTCTTTTTTTTCCCCCTTCCCATATGTTCGTCTTTCTTTCTTAAATTCCATATATGAATAAGATCATATGGTATTTGTCTTTCTCTGACTTATTTCACTTAGTATAATATACTCTAGCTCCATCCACATCATTGCAAATGGTAGATTTCATTTTTTGATGGCTGAGTAATATTCCATTAATGTATATACACATACCATATATATTAACATAATATATATTAATATTCCATTAATATATACACATACCATATGTTAATATTAATATATTAACATTCCATATATATATACACACATATATATGTATGGAATATATATATATATATATATATACACACACCACATATTCTTTATCCATTCATTAGTCAATAGACATTTGGGATCTCTCCATAGTTTGGCTATTGTGGATAATGCTGGTATAAACATCGTGGGGCATGTACCCCTCCAAGTCTGTATCTCTGTATCCTTTGGATAAATACCTAGTAGTGCAATTGCTGGGTCATAAGGTAGTTCTATTTTTAGCCCTTTGAGGAACCTCCATACTGTTTTCCAGAGCGGCTGCACCAGCTTGCATTCCTACCAACAGTGTAAGAGGGTTCCCCTTTCTCCACATCCTCACCAACACCTGTTTTTCTTATGTTGTTAATTTTAAGGGCTGACAAATTCTTATTGAAATTTTAAGCAAACGTTTCACTTCATTTCATTTGCTTCTTAAAGCAATGTTATGAGGTAAGTATTATTTCATAAATTTCACAGGAAATTGGAGTTTATAAAGGTCTGCCTCCAAAACCTTTGCTATTTATATAATAAAATGCTTCCTCTCATCTAAGGGAAAAACACAGGCTTTATTGTTAAACTGAAATTTGGGGCTCTCCCATTTAATGTAGTATTATTTTCTCCATGATGCTTTTAGTGGGCTGGCCAAATGATGATGCTAAGCAGGCTTGGGTTACACATTTTGTGATGTGCCAGCTGCAGCACGATGAGCCAAGGCCAATAGGTTTGTAAGAACAACTAAATTATGAATCTGTCTGTGACATCCAACTAGCGTAGTCTTGATAGCTTCATTGGCTGAGATACATGTTATATAATATCCAGTTTATGGACTACCCAGACAGTTGTTTGGGAAATCAATACCTGGGATGTTGTTTAGAGCAACTGATTTCAGATTTTATGTTTTCCTATTTTGAGTATTCTCTTCTGAGTAAAACAGTATGTTTGGTTATGAACAAGGACCTTTTGGCCATCATGCTGATGAGGGGTTATTTTCTCCCCCAGTCATGTGGCAGATTGCTCTTGCCTCTTCTGCTGCACAGCAGAGGAAATCAAACACTGAAACACTGCACAACCACACTTCTTTTCTCCCAACTGGTTGCTTTTCCCGAGTAAATAAAGATGACATTTTGCAGCTCAGAGTCAAAGATCGAAACAAAAAATGAAATCACTGCTTAGATGTTGCTTTATGTAACACTGAAAAGCTACAAATTCACCAACAATGTCCTGCCTTTTGGTTAGTGGCCAAAAATGAAATAATATATTTAGCAAAAAAAAAAAAAAAAAAAAAAAAAGAAGCAGCAGCCAACTATGAAAGTTGTCTGGGAGATTGTAGATCACTTGAAAGTTTTAGAAAGTGCCTCTTTCCAGCATTATTATTTGAGAACGATGTTAGTGAGGGCCAATGGGCTGTGTGCACTTCAGTAACACCCATAGTATAATTGCTGGCAGATATATCATATGATTTCTAGTCAGAATTTCAAAGTAGAGACATTTAGTTCAATCCTGTGGATAATGATGAACTTGTGCAGCAACCACACCTCTAGATACTGGTTTGTATGATGAAAGGTGAAAAGTCCCATCAAACCACAACACAGACTGCAACCACCTCTACACCTAGCCTTTGTGTCTAAGAAGCCCTCTTCCTGGTGAATGGTAACTCTGTTTCTCCTGTCATTCTTCACATACATTCATCACGTTCTTATCCAGTCTCCTCTTGTTGAGTCTTGTTCCCTCTCCCTGCTCTGGAATTAGAACTTCATTATACTTCTCAATAGACTTTTTTTTTCTTTTGAAAATTTAAAATAAGTAGCTTGGATTAGAGATCCCAATGTTTACCACTGAACAAATATCTCTAATTTTTGTACAATTTTTCCAGCTTTGTCACAGAATCACAACAAATATAAAGGAACTATTTTAAGGAGGAACATCTATCTCAATTTTACTATCCAAACATCTCAGTATTTTTTTCTTTTCTTTTCCAAGTCCTCCACCACTGTAGTCCATATAATAACTAATTGTGTTTTCATATAATCAGTTCACACACATAAATCTATTCCCCACTTTTTAACTAAATACTTTTATATAAAATGATAGGTAATATAAAAATCATACTAAGCATTTCCACATACAGTTATAGGGTGTATATAATTTTCATTTTTAATGGTTGTGTGATATTCACGAGATTAACATACCCTTTTTTATTGAATTACTTTTTTAATATTGGATAATTGCATTGTTTTCAATTTTTGTTACTACAAAAACCATCATTGTTCATGTCTCTTTTCAATACTTGATGAGAGGACAGAATTGGTGATATAAATTGCCAAATTGCATGTTATGCTTTTTGCATCAATGTGTGCATTTCAAGTAATGTATGATTATGTGACCTAAATTTTTAAAAATCAATAAGTTAAGTCATATTTTCAATGTAATTCTTAAATTGCATATACTCTTTTTGCTCATAAATATTTTTTTAATTTAACCATTGACGACCTGTTTTTTTTCTAATCAATTTATATGAATATTTTGTGTAATGGAGAACCAAACCTTTATAATTTTATAAAAATTTTACATGGTATTATTTTTCATTCTTCAGAAGTTTAAAAATTTTATGACTGGATCAATTGATTTTTGTTTTTCTTTTACTTCATAACTTAAAATATTGACCTACCAGGTATCTAATAACTACTCAAATTTACTTTACATGATTTCAGTTTTCTTTATAGTTAACTCTTTAATCCATTTGGAGCTTTCTCAGGGTATGTTCTGTGGTCATATTCCACAAATGTACAGAATTGCATGTGGAATTTTATTTTCTTGAACAAAAATAAGCAGAACCAGTCCCTAGAGATCTACATTTAGTAGGTCTTGGATTTAAAAAAATACAGATATATATGTGTGTGTTATATATACAGTAAATGAATTAATGGATTATTTATAGTTATAATATATTGAATATAATTATATAAATATAATTACAGGTGCCTGGGTGGCTCAGTCATTAAGCGTCTGCCTTTGGCTCAGGTCATGATCCCAGGGTCCCGGAATCGAGTCCCACATCAGAGCCTACTTTTCCCTCTCCCACTCCCCCTGCTTGTGTTCCCTCTCTCGCTGTCTCTCTCTCTGTCAAATAAATAATCTTAAAAAATAAAAATAAATTAATATTATTATTATTTATTATAATATGTCACCCAGTTTAGAAGAGTTGCAAGGAAGGAGCAGTAAGTAAGTGACAAACAGAGTATAAAATAAGGTTTGACCCATTTTTTCCCCTCAAACTGGTGGTTTATAATTTCTTACTTATTCAAAATATTACATAACTCTTCTGTCCCCCATTGTTTGGGCTACTGCTTTTACAGATGTGAATATTTCCTATGTAAAACAGAGTCATAATTTTCTCTATTTCTATCTGGAGTATATCCACTTAGCACTCTTCATCTCCACTCTATACATAGTCCCTCAAGTTCCTTGGATGCATAGACCTTGAATTTCAGCAAGCAATGTCTCCAAACATAGAACAAGGATGAAATTGCAGAAAGCAACTGCAGAAAGCAGCTAACCTGAGAAAGCTGGTCTTCAAACACAGTGCTGGCTTGTTTCTTTATCTGTTGACCTGTCCCCAACACTAGCACAGTGCCTGCCCACAGCTGTCCTCTCCTAAATCCATAGGCCTGGCTCTCTTGGACAGAATTTAAGCTAGAGCATGGTGTCCAGAGAGGTCTCTCTTGAAGAACCAAGAGCCCTGGCCACCTTCCCTACAATGGCAGAGAATGAGATTCCTAAAGTTACATGTCTCCCAGCCAGAGAGCCTCTTTCCCAGGCTTTTATGTTTCGTGTGGCCGTGTGACTGAGTGTTCATCCGTGGAAAGTGAACACTAGTGATAAGGGCAACTTGTGCATCACTTCCTGAAAAGGAAATTGCTGTCCTCTTATTTCCTCTACTTTCTATTTCATGTGGGCTAGTCCACTCTGATGAGATGGTGAGCCAGTTCCAACCACACAGATAAGGACAATATCATAGAGAATATGTGTGAATGAGGAAATCTGGGCCCCTGGGTGATCTCATGGAGCAGAGATGCATACCTGACCCAGATACCTGCTGACATCCAAACAATAATATGTTGGGGTCTTTTCGTTAGAATAGCTTATATAGGTGCAAATTAATATACCTATGCTTTCTACCCTCACCTGCCCTTAACCCTCCTCCACCGTTCTGGAATCTAGCTACATTTTATTTTAGATACACACACATGCACTCACACATAAACACATGGAAAAATATAAACCAACACATACAAGTGAGTGATGTTACTCTCAGTGACTCTCATTATGCCCCAGTTCATCTTTCTGATGATGCTATTCTCAGTAGTTCCAAGAGGATTTACAAATTTATCAGGGCTGATGACCCAAAGAATTATAAGATCTCCAGCTAGTCTTCTAGAATGACCACCTTCAATGATTTTCAAGGTACTTTTCTGTACATTCTCTCTCTACTGGGTAGCAATAGCCTACCCCCAAAATTTACTTCCCATACCACTAGTTTTCCTACTGAAATCTTTCTTGCACATCTCGGTGAAATTATTTTCTTAAAAAAATCTGTGTCAAAACTTTCCACAGCACCCACTTTACCTGTAACTTAAATTCATACCTATATAATGATCTCCCACGTGTCTTTAAGAGACAGAATATATGCCATTAAAAAGGAGAAATAATAATAACTAACAGGTAAATATATATTCTGTTTAATGCTAAAAAGTGCTGAAAAATGCTGAAAAGAAACAGCTCAAGGGGAACAGGAAGTTCTAGAGGGCAAAATTTGTTGTTGAGTTAGCTGGTTAGTAGTTAGTTAGTTAGTTTGTTTGTTTTTATGTTGGGAAGACCTTACCACAAAGATATCATTTGTGCAGAGATTAGAAGAAAGTAAGGAGGAAACAATGTAGACATTTGGTTTAAAAGTATTTCAAGCAGATTATAAAAAAACAACAACAGCAAGTGCAAAAACCATGAAATAGAAGCAAACTTAGCATGGCTGAGGAATACCAAGGAGACCAGTATGGCTGAAGCAAAGTAATTAAAAGAAAAAATAGCAGATGAATTTAGAGCAGTGGCCAGAGTTCAGATCATGGGGGCCTTTGGTTAAGAGTTTGGAATTTCACTCTGAATAAAATGGGAAACCACCAAATATCATACCATATATCAGGCATGAACATGTAATATCACACCATTCTTAGAGAGTTGACAATCCAATAGGGAGACAGTCATGTAGTCAAAATATCATCGTCTATGATGAAGTACTATGCTATGGCTCTTTCTAGGGAGCAATTCTGAAGGCCACCTACCTCATCAAAGGGAGTGATACCTGAACAGAGGAAGAAGCAGAGATGTGGAATCAATCTCATCTTCCTTTACTCCTCACAGTTCTAATTGTTAATGAACCCTGATGATTCCGATTCTTGGGTAAATCTTGGAAGGATATCCAAAGCTTATTTCATAGAGACCTAGGAAGTCTTAAAATATATTGCTGCTACAGCGCTGGCAACCTAGTTCTTCATGTGTTCTCCAAGTTTCACCATTCCAATTCCCTAACATTCTGCTATCTTGAAAAAACATATTTACTTGGACTGCAGTTTCTCTGATTAGCATTTCACTTCCCTATTAACTTTTGTCTCTCCCTTTATCCATCAGCAATCTTTCACTAGGACTGTCCATCAGTCAATGTTCAATCAAGGAAATAGAAACTGCTATAGGTATTTCAGGCAGAGAAGAATTTAATACAGGAATTTATTTGCAAAATATTAGGAGGGCTAAGAAATAAAAGAGGAAAGTTAATGTTACCCAGGTGTCTGTGACTACACAGAGCCTCTGCTTTCACTCTAAATTGCAGAAGATGGCATTCCCAACAACACTCACACTCCTGATGCTAATCAGACCATGAGTCTACACACATCAATGTTGGTACCAGTAGTAGAAATGGCATCTACTTTTCTAAGGTCTTCTAATCCCAAGTGAGGGCTTACCACTAACTTAACAGAAATATAGTGTCGAGTAAAGTGACTTTTCTAAGGTCTTCTAATCCCACATGAGTGCTTACCACCAACTTAACAGAAATATAGTGTCCAGTAAAGTGACCATCACCATTTACCAAGAACTTTTCAGGTTTTAACAGGGAAAATCCCACATCCCTAGAAACCTTTGGTCCCAGGCAAACTGGGCCTATTAATAATACCCAATTGGCAAGGGAATCTGGGAAATGTAGTTTTCAGGCTTCCAGTCGCAGCAGTACAAAGGAAAGTGAAGTTGCTCCGGGGCTGAGTACAAGCAGAGAGTTGTCAAACATAGTTCCTTTAAAGAAAATACAGGGGCACCTGGGTGGCTAAGTCAGTTAAGCATCCAACTCTTGGTTTCAGCTCAGGCTGTGATCTCAGGGTTGTGAGATCAAGCCCCATGTCAGACTCCACTCTCAGCATGGAGTCTGCTTCAGACTTTCTCTCTCTCTCTCTCTGCCCCTCCCCCTCCCCATTCTCTCACTCTCAAATAATCTTTCAAAACATAATAAAAAATAAAGAAAATACAGATGACTCAAAACCAGTATGTCACCAATACTTAAATGTGAGCATAACCCATTACTTGGACTTTCTGTTGCTATGATACTATTGGACATGCTGATAGGAAAGATTTATTGATTCATACTGAGCTGCTATGGTGATGTAATTCTGACCATGAAGAGGTCAGATTCTAAGTGTAAGATTTTTATGAAATTAAGTGAGATTATTATTCTATAAGGTCCATAGCATACTGCCTACACAGAATAACTATCCAATAAAAGGAATTATTACTACTGCTACTACTACTACAACTACTAACAACAACAATGGTAACTGAGATCAGTTGTCTTAATCTTCTCTTAAGCAAAACAGGCTGTAAAAAATAATGAAACTGAGGCCAAGTGGAAAAATAAAAATAAAAAACACCTTCACTAGTTGACTTTTCCATTTTCAAAGAGTATGGAATATAGAGTGTGGCTACTTCCTACCAGAATGTAGTTCTAGACATTTCTAGCCCCTCTTGGAGGAGAAAGTAAGCCCTTATTCCTGGTGTAATTGAGGCTGTGGGCTTGGCTTATTATAAGAGCCATGAGCTGCCTCTTATTCCTTTAAGCAAAAAAAAAAAAAAAAAGCAAAGGACACTCTTACTGTCAAAACACTCAGTAAAACAAAGGGTAAGTATCATTTTAAACATTAAAGAATTTTATACCAGTCCTTGGTACCAATAGGAATTCACTGCATGCCCACTGGGAACATAAGCCTTGCTTGGGCTATGGTATAATTTGGCTTACATGTTTGTTTGTTTGTTTATTAACATATAATGTATTATTTGTTTCAGGTCTGTGATTCATCAGTCTTACACAACTCACAGTGCTCACCATACACATACCCTCCCCAATGTCCATCACCCAGCCACCCCACTTGTATGGCTTTTAAACTGTCACATAAAATGTATTTAGCTTCCACTCTTTCATTTTGTGTTATCAAGTGAACATAGGACAATTAAACTGACCGGTGATGACACATGCTTTAAGCAGGATGGCGGAGTCTAGAAATGGCTGCCACTCACTGGAGAGCAGACAATTCTATGCTTCTTTGGTCCTGCACAACAAACTGTGCAGAAAAGGGCTTCCAGAACCCAACACCACTGACTCTTAGGATGGAACCCAGGGTTTGTCCCCTAACCAGAGCTTTCATCATGTGTTCTTGGTTTATAGTCCTGTATCTTGGCTGCCAGACAGGATACTCACAGCTTTCTAACCTGAACAGACAGAGATTGCATGTTTATCCATTCTGGGTCTCTGACATCTGATGTCCAACTGTGATTATGCCAGAAGAATGGACTCTAGAGGCATTGCTTGGTGACTTCTTTCAGGGAGCAATCCACAGGGAGGGACACAAATCCCTCACAGAGCACAGGGGAGGGAGGCTCTGGAGCTGAGGCTGCAAGGGAGCTCAATGGGGAAATTTTTGCTGGCTGTGCACATATGATTTGGGGCTGTAGAAAGAACTAAAGTGTTGCTGATGGACTGTTTCCTTCTCAGAGAAGACAATAACAGGGTTGTATATTTTCTTTTTTTAAGACATGTTACAATGACTTTCCCTGCTCTTCTGTGGAATGCATACCTACATGAGCCCCCTCAGCTCCTTTACATTAGTGCTCTGTTTAACTTTTCTCATTCATTCATTTCAAATGAAATTCATCCATCCATTCATTCCCTCATTGGTATTAAATGCCTGGACTGTGTCAGGCACTATGCTAGGGACTTGGAACATAAGAAGGAATAGAAAATATTTCTTCAAGAGGTTCTCTCTTCTCTCCCCAGTGGTGGTAAAAAACAGCAAGAAAATAATTAAAATGCATTCTGAAAACTATGTATAGAGGTTCAATATATAAAAAGTCTCTACGGGGAAAACTGCCATTCATCCTGACCCCCAGCCCAAGGGCAAACATATGCTGGTCCTTAAACCATCAGAGACTAATAAATTTTCTTTTTGATAAAACAGTGAAGTAGAGGGTGTGAAAAGGCAGAAAAGGCACAGATGAAATGAGGTTGTCTGACAAAACGAAGAGTTACTTCGCAGGGGCCATTTTGTTTCTATCAATAAAGCAAAAGACTCAGCTCTTTAGTATACTGTTGGCACAAATCGAACTTGTGATCAACAAATCATGACCACATCCACCACAAGTTTTAGATAATTCTGTATAAACTGTCAAAATTGTTTGCCTCCCTCTTGCATCCTCTCAACTAATTAAAACACACACACACACACACAAATGGTGAACTTTATCATTTCTTCCTGTTGAATTTCATCCTATTGGTTGGATCCAATCTCCAAATCTGGTGAAATCATTATGAATTTTGCTTCTGTCATCTATCATTGTAACTATTCCACCCAGCTTTATGTCATCTGGAAATTTCACAAGCATCCCCGCTTTCTCTTTGCCTCCATCCAGTCCATCTATCACATGGCAACCAGGGTGATCTTTCTAAAATAAAGATCTGATCTTCTTATTCTTCATCCACACACCATTTAAATACTGCTTTCCATCATGACAAATAGCATAACATTGGAACTTAAGGACACAATTTATTTACTGTTTGCCCCTTGTTTGGTTCTTCTTCAATTCCTGACAGGCACCTTCCCTTAACCCAAACATACTGAACTATTCAGAAGTTCTCAGAACTTAATGTATACCTACTGCCTATCTGCCTAGTTCTGCTCTCCCTTCTAGGATCCATTTTGTTTTTCTCAGTCCTCTCTGATAATTACTATTCGTCCTTCAAGCCCCAGCCACATTATAGCTACTCTGGAAAGCTTTCTCACACCCACAGCCCCCACCCCAGGCTGGTGTTCTAATCTCTGTGCCTTCATGATAATTGGCAACCTGTTTTGGCCTACTTTGCTGAAGCTCAGCTAAACCCACAGAAAAGGTGCTGTCTAGGGCTTCTTGCAGCAATTCTTTCCCAGATTCTCTGAATCAAAGATGAAAAGCTTTGAATGAAGTGTGGGAATTATATTGATGTCAACATGGAAGGTAGTTTCTGGCATCTCTGTTCAACATTTTTTAAAAAATTAATATTAGATAATATTAGATAATGACACAGGGTCAACTCATCTAAAATGTTTGCATATTCACATGTGTACTGGATTCTAGAAATTCAAACAGAGTGAGTCATGGGACCTAATATTAAGGAGTTCACAGCTGAGAAAGGAAATATTTAAGAATCATATTGTTTCTGCTCAGAGTTGGACCAGCAGCATCATCATGACCTGGAAATGTGTAGGAAATGCAGATTTTCAGATCTCACCATCACAGACCGAGTTAATTATGATCTACATTTTACCAAAATTCATAGGTAATTTGTATGAACATGAGTTTTATCTAATCTGAAAAGTGGCATGTTAGTATATATATAAATCAACAAGGCAAGCAGGAAATAAAATTTTGTTTTGATAAACACTGTGGAATGCCTGCGTGGCTTAGTTGGTTAAGTGTCAACTCCTGAGACGCAGAAGAGGAAAAGATGACTGAGGAGTAGGGGACCCTATTCCAACTGGTCCCCGGAAGTGAGCTGGATATCTACCAGACCATTCTGAACACCCACGAAATCAGCCTGAGATGTAAGATAGATCTGGATCTCTACAAACAGAAGATTGCAGGCGGTTGGTTTCGAGGTACGAAGCAGGGAGCCGTGATCCCGGGGTGGGGAAGATATCAGAGGATAAATGGCAGTGGGAGGGAGTCTGGCCATGGGGATCTGACACCACCAGTGAGTGAGAGCCTTCCACGCTGGGGACAGGGCACAGACTCCCAAACCAGTAGCAGTGGGGAAAGGACTTTAGACAGAAACCGGAGTGGTGGGGTTATGTGTAGGAACTGGGAGTGGCTGGCGGTTTTAGAAGCACAAAGGGCAGAGATGTGCCCCAACCTGGAGGCAGGACTGGGGGCACTGCGGAGGGGCGCACAAGCCAGGACGTTGCAGTTTATAGCAGCACGGACAGAAAGGGAGATAGTGTGGCCTGGAGAGCTCACTGAAGAACACGCTGCAGTCTCTCTACTCTGAGGCAGAGGGTTGGAAACGGTCTCTTCTGCTCTGACTCTTGGAAGAGACGAGGAAAGCAGCCAGGGAAAGCCACCAGAGAACAAAAGCCCCAAAAAACCGGTTCACACTGAGCCCATCCCCCGCCAGAGGGGGGCAGGGCAACTCTGCTCAAACAGGGTTGCCTAACAGCGCGGCAGGCCCCTCCCCCAGAAGACAGGCTGGGAAAATAAGAGGCCAGCAACCCTAAAGTCCCTAGAAAACAGGTGCATCTTGCTTGGGTTCTGGTCAATAATTTGGACTCTATACATTCCCTCAACCACCCTCAACCACCCGTCAACAGAATGACTAGGAGGAGGAACCCCCAAAATAGGAAAGACTTAGAGATTATGACTTATGCCACAGATTTACAAATGGATGCAGATATAACCAAGATGTCGGAGATGGAATTCAGGCTAGCAGTTGTGAAGACAATAGCTAGAATGGAGAAATCGATTAATGGCAACATAGAGTCTCTAAGGGCAGAAATGAAAGCTGAACTGGCAGAATTTAAAAATGCTATCAATGAGATCCAATCTAATCTAGATAATCTAACAGCTAGGGTAAGTGAGGCAGAACGAATCAGTGACCTGGAAGACAATTTAATAGATAAAAAGGGAAAAGAGGAGGCCAGGGAAAAACAACACAGAATCCATGAAAATAGAATCAGAGAAACAAGTGACAACATGAAGCATTCCAATGTCAGAATTATTGGAATCCTGGAGTGGGTGGAGAGAGAGAGAGGACTAGAAGATATATTTGAGCAAATCATAGCTGAGAACATCCCTAATCTGGGGAATGAAACAAACATTCATGTCCTAGAGGCAGAGAGGACTCCTCCCAAGATCAAGGAAAACAGGCCAACGCCCCGGCATGTAACAGTAAAACTCGCAAATCTTAGAACCAAGGAAACCATCTTAAGGGAAGTTAGGGGGAAGAGATTCCTTACGTACAGAGGGAGAAACATCAGAATAATGTCAGACCTATCCATAGAGACCTGGCAAGCCAGAAAGGCCTGGCAAGACATATTCAGGGTACTAAACAAGAACATGCAGCCAAGAATACTTTATCCAGTAAGGCTGTCATTTAGAATGGATGGAGAGATGCAGAGCTTCCAAGACTGGCAGAAACTGAAAGAATATGTGACCACTAAGCTGGCCCTGCAAGAAATATTAAGGGGGGTTCTATAAAAGGAGAAAGACCCCAAGAGTGATATACAACAGAAATTTACAGGAACAATGTATAAAAACAAGGTCTTCACAGGCAACATGATGACAGTAAATTCATATCTTTCAATAATCACTCTCAATGTGAAAGGCCTAAATGTTCCCATAAAATGGCACAGGGTTGCAGATTGGATAAAAAGACAGGACCCATCCCTATGCTGTCTACAAGAGACTCATTTTGAACCTAAAGATACATCCAGACTGAAAGTGAAGGGATGGAGATCCATCTTCCATGCCAGCGGACCTCAAAAGAAAGCTGGGGTGCAATTCTTATATCAGACAAATTAGATTTTAAGCTAAAGACTGTAGTTAAAAGACACAGAAGGACACTATATCATTCTTAAAGGGTCTATCCAACAAGAAGATCTAACAATTGTAAATATCTACACCCCCAACATGGGAGCACCATCTACATAGGCCAAGTGTTAACCAAAATAAAGAGTTGGGCACCTGGGTGGCTCAGTCGTTAAGCATCTGACTTCAGCTCAGATCATGATCCCAGAGTCCTGGGACTGAGTCCCACATGGGGCTCCCTGCTTGGCAGGAAGCCTGCTTTTCCCTCTCCCACTCCCCCTGCTTGTGTTCTTCCTCTCACATTTCTCTCTCTGTAAAATAAATAAATAAAATCTTAAAAAATAAAAAAAAAATAGTCATATTGATAACAATACGTTAATTGTAGGAGACCTCAATACTCCATTCTCATCAATAGACAAATCACCTACGCAGAAAATCAACAAAGAAACAAGAGCTTTGAATGACACACTGGACCAGATGGACCTCATAGATATATACAGAACATTCCACCCTACAACAGAATACTCATTCTTCTCGAGTGTACATGGAACTTTCTCCAGAATAAACCACATACTGGGTCACAGATCAGGTCTCAACCAATACCAGAAGATTGAGATTATTCCCTGCATATTCTCAGACCATAATGTTTTAAAACTGGAACTCAATCACAAGAAAAAATTTGGAAGAAATTCAAACACTTGGAAGCTAAAGACCACTCTGCTCAAGGATGTTTGGGTCAGCCAGGAAATCAAAGAAGAACTTAATTCGTGGAAACCGATAAGAATGAAAACACATCGGTCCAAAACCTATGGGACACTGCAAAGGCAGTCCTAAGGGGGAAATACATAGCCACCCAAGCCTCACTCAAAAAAATAGAAAAATCCCGAATTCATCAACTAACTCTACACCTTAAAGAACTAGAGAAAAAGCAGCAAATGATGCCTAAGCCATGCATTAGAAGAGAAATAATTAAGATTAGAGCAGAGATCAATGAATTAGAAACCAGGAACACAGTAGATCAGATCAACAAAACTAGAAGCTGGTTCTTTGAAAGAATTAATAAGATCGATAACCACTGGCCAGACTTATCCAAAAGAAAAGAGAAAGGAATTAATTAATAAATTAATTAAATTATGAATGAAAGGGGAGAGTTCATGACTAACACCAAGGAAATAGAAACAATTATTAGAAATTATTATCAACAACTATATGCCAATAAACTGAGCAATCTGGATGAAATGGAGGCCTTCCTCGAAACCTATAACCTGCCAAGACTGAAACAGGAAGAAATTGACAACCTGAATAGGCCAATAGCCAGTAACGAAATTGAAGCAGTGATCAAAAACCTCCCAAAAAACAAGAGTCCAGGGCCTGATGGATTCCCTGGGGAATTCTACCAAACATTCAAAGAAGAAATAATACCTACTCTCCTGAAGCTGTTTCAAAAGATAGAAACAGGGGCAGAGGAAGATGGTGGAGTAGTAGGAGACCTGGATTTCGTCTGGTCTCAGGAATTCAGCTGAATAGGGATCAAACCATTCTGAACACCTACGAACTCAACAGGAGATTGAAGAGAAGAATAGTAACAGCACTCTGAACAGAAAAGCGACCACTTTCTGGAAGGTAGGACGTGCGGAGAAGTGAATCCGAGGCGATATTCAGGAGGATAGACGGCGGGGGATGGGGCCTACATCGGCCGCTTCTGGCAAGTGATAGAGCTGCGGAGCACAAAATCAGAACTTTTAGAAGTCGGCTCCGCTGAGGGACGTCGCTCCAGTGGCTAAGTGGGGGGTGGAACCCTCGCGGGACAGTGTGGTCTCAGGACCCTCGGGGTCACAGAAAGACCGGGGGTGTCTGAGTGCGGCAGAGCTCCCAGGTATCGGAGCGGGGAAGTCGGCTGCAGAGACGGAGCCAAGGCGCGGGCGCTCAGCTCGGGGTGGCCATAAACTGTGATCGGTGACACAGTCGGGCCACTGCTCCTCCAGCAGGGACCCAACAAGCGGCAGAGCCGGGGAAACTCCCCTTCCTCCCCTGGGAGGAGCGGCACGGAAGCACACCGCAGGGATCTGCTGGGTTTGGAGACTCCACACGGGGTTGGGTGCCAGACATAGAAACGCTCGATCATAGGCCGGGTGAGCACGGAGTGCGGCCGGAGACCGGGGAGACGGGAGTGACTGCTTTTCTCTGGGGGCGCACTGAGGAGCGGGGCCCCGAGTTCTCAGCTCTTCCAGGCAGAGATTGGGAGGCCACCATTTTCACCCTGGTCCTCCAAAGCTGTACCGAGAGTTTGCAGGGAACAAAAGCTCCCGAGAGCAAACCGGAGCAGCTTGCTTAGACCGGACTCACAAGGGCAGGGCAATTCCGCCTCTGGCAAGACATTTGGGAACCACGGCAACAGGCCCCTCCCCCAGAAGATCAGCACGAACAGCCAGCAAGCCAAGACCAAGTTTACCGATCAAGGAGAACGAGAGAACTCCAGCGCTAAGGGAATACTGCACATAGAATTCATGGCTTTTTTACCATAATTCATTAGTTTTTCAAAGTTAATTTTTTTAACTTTTTTTTAACTTTTCTTTTTCCCTTTTTCAAACAACATCTTATCAATCCCTTTTTTAAAAAAAGGGATTGATAAGATGTTGGTTGAAAAAGAGAAAAAGAAAAATTTAAAAAAACAGTTAAAAAAATTAACTTTGATTAACTAATGAATCATGGTAAAAAAAAAAAAAAAAAGACATAAATTCTATGTGT
>NW_027397067.1:64226832-64237566 GCF_003265705.2 Callorhinus ursinus | reverse complement strand
TCATAGTAGTTACCCTTATTTTTGGCATATATATATATATATATATATATATATATATATATATATATAAAAGTTGTTCTCTCTTTAAAATTTTGAGGTACAATTTCTTCTAACAAGTCAAAATATACCCTAAATCACTTGTTCTAGTCTCCGGCCTGATCACATTCTCTCCCTTTTTTTTTCTTTTTTTCTTTTTAAATCTTCTTCCTTTTTGAAAACAACTTCTTATCTTATCAATTCCTTTAATAAAATCTTTTATAATTTTCATCTTTACAGTCATCTGCCATCCCTTCATTGTATCAACCCTTATTTTGTACATATACAAGTCTTTCTTCCTTTAAAATTTTAGCAGGCACTTTCTTCTAACAGACCAAAATATGCCCAAAAGCTAGTGTGTGGCACTGATCTTTGCACTAGCCTGATCATATTTGCTCATATTCTTTTGTTTTGTTTTGTTCTGTTTTTGTTTGTTTTTATCTTTTTCTTTTTCCTTTTTTTTTTTTCTCTTCATTCTTTCCCTTTCTTGTCCCCTGGTTTCAGGTCTTTTCTGATTTGTATAGACTATGTTTGCTGGAAACATTGTTAACCTGTTAGCATTCTGTTCTCCTCTGGACAAAATGACAAGACGAAAAAAATCACCTCAGCAAAAAGAACAAGAGGTAGTACTGTCTGCCAGGGACCTACTCAATACTGACATTAGTACGATGTCAGACCTAGAGTTCAGAATCATGACTTGCTGGGCTTGAAAGATACTAGCTGGGCTTGAAAAAAGTGTGGAAGTTATTAGAGAAACCTTTCTGGAGAAATAAAAGAACTAAAATCTAACCAAGTCGAAATCAAAAAGGCTATTAATGAGGTACAATCAAAAATGGGGGCACTAACTGCTAGGATAAATGAGGCAGAAGAAAGAATCAGCGATATAGAAGACTAAATGATGGAAAATAAAGAGGCTGAGAAAAAGAGAGATAAACAACTACAGGATCACAAGGGCAGAATTCGAGAGATAAGCAATACAATAAGAGGAAACAACATTAGAATAATTGGGATCCCAGAAGAAGAAGAAAGAGAGAGAGGGGCAAAAGGTATATAGGAGCAAATAATAGCAGAGAACTTCCCTAATGTGGGGAAGGAAACAGGCATCAAAATCCAGGAGGCACAGAGAACCCCTCTCAAAATCAATAAAAATAGGTCAACACCCTGACATCTAATAGTAAAACTGACGAGCCTCAGAGACAAAGAGAAAATCCTGAAAGCAGCTCAGGGGAAGAGCTATGTAACCTATAATGTTAGAAACATTAGATGGGCAACAGACCTATCCACAGAGACCTGACAGGCCAGAAAGGACTGGCATGATATCTTCAGAGCACTAAACAAGAAAAATATGCAGCCAAGAATACTATATCCAGCTAGGCTATCATTGAAAATAGAAGGAGAAATTAAAAGATTCCAGGACAAACAAAAACTAAAGGAATTTGCAAACACAAAACCAGCCCTACAAGAAATATTGAAAGGGGTCCTCTAAGCAAAAAGAGAGCCTAAAAGCAGCATAGATCAGAAAGGAACACAGACAATATACAGTAACAGTCACCTTACAGGCAATATAATGGAACGAAATTCATACCTTTCAATAGTTACCCTGAATGTAAATGGGCGAAATGCCCCAATCAAAAGACACAGGCTATCAGATTGGATTAAAAAACAAGACCTATCGATATGCTGTCTGCAAGAGATTCATTTTAGACCCAAAGACACCCCCAGATTGAAAATGAGGGGGTGGAAAACCATTTACCATGCTAATGGACACCAAAAGAAAGCTGGGGTGGCAATCCTTATATCAAACAAATTAGATTTTAAAACAAAGACTGTAATAAGAGATGAAGAAGGACACTATATCCTACTTAAAGGGTCTATCCAACAAGAAGATCTAACAATTGTAAATATCTATGCCCCTAACGTGGGAGTAGCCAATTATATAAGGCAATTAATAACAAAAGCAAAGAAACACATTGACAACAATACAATAATAGTGGGGGACTTTAACACCCCCCTGACTGAAATGGACAGATCATGTAAGCAAAAGATCAACAAGGAAATAAAGACTTTAAATGAAACACTAGACCAAATGGACTTTACAGACATATTCAGAATATTCCATCCCAAAGCAACAGAATACACATTCTTCTCTAGTGCCCATGGAACATTCTCCAGAATTGATCACATCCTTGGACACAAATCAGGTCTCAACCGGTACCAAAAGATTGGGATCATTCCCTGCATATTTTCAGACCACAGTGCTTTGAAACTAGAACTCAATCACAAGAGGAAAGTCGGAAGGAACTCAAATACATGGAGGCTAAAGAGCATCCTACTAAAGAATGAATGGGTCAACTAGGAAATTAAAGAAGAATTAAAAAAATTCATGGACACCAATGAAAATGAAAACACAACTGTTCCAAATCTTTGGGATACAGCAAAGGCAGTCGTGAGAGGAAAGTATATGGCAATACAAGCCTTTCTCAAGAAACAAGAAAGGTCTCAAATACACAACCTAACCGTACACCTAAAGGACCTGGAGAAAGAACAGCAAATAAAGCCTAAACCCAGCAGGAGAAGAGAAATAATAAAGATCAGAGCAGAAATCAATGAAATAGAAACCAAAAGAACAGTAGAACAGATCAATGAAACTAGGAGATGGTTCTTTGAAAGAATTAACAAGATTGATAAACCCCTGGCCAGACTTATCAAAAAGAAAAGAAAAATGACCCAAATCAACAAAATCATGAATGAAAGAGGAGAGATCACAACCAACACCAAAGAAATACAAACAATTATAAGAACATATTATGAGCAACTCTATGCCAGCAAATTAGATAACCTAGAAGAAATGGGTGCATTCCTAGAGATGTATCAACTACCAACATTGAACTAGGAAGAAATAGAAAACCTGAACAGACCTATAACCACTAAGGAAATTGAAACAGTCATCAAAAATCTCCCAAGAAACAAAAGCCCAGGGCCAGATGGCTTCCCAGGGGAATTCTTTCAGACATTTAAAGGAGAATTAATACCTATTCTCCTGAAACTATTCCAAAAAATAGAAATGGAAGGAAAACTTCCAAACTCATTTTATGAGGCCACCATTACCTTGATCCCAAAACCAGACAAAGACCCCATCAAAAAGGAAAATTACAGACCAATATCCTTAAAGAACATGGATGCAAAAATTCTCACCAAAATACTAGCCAATAGGATCCAACAATACATTAAAAGGATTATTCACCATGACCAAGTGGGATTTATCCCTGGGCTGCAAGCCTGGTTCAACATCTGCAAATCAATCAACGTGATACAATACATTAACAAAAGAAAGAACAAGAATCATATGATCCTCTTAATAGATGCAGAAAAAGCATTTGACAAAGTACAGCATCCTTTCTTGATCAAAACTCTTCAGAGTATAGGGATAGAGGGTACATACCTCAAGATCATAAAACCCATCTATGAAAAACCTACAGCGAATATCATTCTCAATGGGAAAAAGCTGAGATCTTTTCCCCTAAGGTCAGGAACGCGGCAAGGATGTCCACTCTCACCACTGCTATTCAACATAGTATTAGAAGTCCTAGCCGCAGCAACCAGACAAAAAAAAGAAATAAAAGGCATCCAAATCGGCAAAGAGGAAGTCAAACTCTCACTCTTTGCAGATGATATGATACTGTATGTGGAAAATCCAAAAGACTCCACCCCAAAACTGCTAGAACTCATACAGGAATTCAGTCAAGTGGCAGGATATAAAATCAATGCACAGAAATCAGTGGCATTCCTATACACCAACAACAAGACAGAAGAAAGAGAAATTAAAGAGTCGATCCCATTTACAATTGCACCCAAAACCATAAGATACCTAGGAATAAATTTAACCAAAGAGGCAAAGGATCTGTATTCAAAAAACTATAAAATACTCATGAAAGAAATTGAAGAAGACACAAAGAAATGGAAAAACGTTCCATGCTCATGGATTGGAAGAACAAACATTGTGAAGATGTCAGTGCTACCTAGAGCAATCTACACATTCAATGCAATCTCCATCAAAATACCATCCACTTTTTTCAACGAAATGGAACAAATAATCCTAAAATTTGTATGGAACCAGAAGAGACCCCGAATAGCCAGAGGAATCTTGAAAAAGCAAAGCAAAGCTGGCGGCATCACAATTCCGGACTTCCAGCTCTATTACAAAGCTGTCATCATCAAGACAGTATGGTACTGGCATAAAAATAGACACATAGATCAATGGAACGGAATAGAGAGCCCAGAAATGGACCCTCAACTCTATGGTCAACTCATCTTTGACAAAGCAGGAAAGAATGTCCAATGGAAAAAAGACAGTCTCTTCAACAAATGGTGTTGGGAAAATTGGACAGCCACATGCAGAAGAATGAAACCAGACCATTTCCTTACACCACACACAAAAATAGACTTCAAACGGTTGAAAGACCTAAACATGAGACAGGAGTCCATCAAAATCCTAAAGGAGAACACAGGCAGCAACCTCTTCGACCTCAGCCACAGCAACTTCTTCCTAGAAACATCGCCAAAGGCAACGGAAGCCAGGGCAAAAATGAACTCTTGGGATTTCATCAAGATAAAAAGCTTTTGCACAGCCAAAGAAACAGTCCACAAAACCAAAAGACAACCGACAGAATGGGAGAAAATATTTGCAAATGACATCTCAGATAAAGGGCTAGTATCCAAAATCTATAAAGAACTTATCAAAATCAACACCCAAAGAACAAATAATCCAATCAAGAAATGGGCAGAAGACATGAACAGACATTTTTCCAAAGAAGACATCCAAATGGCCAACAGATACATAAAAAGTGCTCAACATTGTTCAGCATCAGGGAAATCCAAATCAAAACCTCAATGAGATACCACCTCACACCTGTCAGAATGGCTAAAATTAACAAGTCAGGAAACGACAGATGTTGGCGAGGATGTGGAGAAAGGGGAACCCTCCTACACTGTTGGTGGGAATGCAAGCTGGTGCAACCACTCTGGAAAACAGTATGGAGGTTCCTCAAACAGTTGAAAATAGAGCTACCATACGATCTAGCAATTGCACCACTGGGTATTTACCACAAAGATACAAATGTAGGGATCCGAAGGGGTAAGTGCACCCCAATGTTTATAGCAGCAATGTCCACAATAGCCAAACTGTGGAAAGAGCCAAGATGTCCATCGACAGATGAATGGATAAAGAAGGTGTGGTATATATACACAATGGAATATTATGCAGCCATCAAAAGGAATGAGATCTTGCCGTTTGCAACGACGTGGATAGAACTGGAGGGTGTTATGCTGAGTGAAATAAGTCAATCAGAGAAAGACATGTATCATATGACCTCACTGATACGAGGAATTCTTAATCTCAGGAAACAAACTGAGGGTTGCTGGAAGGGTGGGGGGTGGGAGGGATAGGGTGGCTGGGTGATAGACATTGGGGAGGGTATGTGCAACGGTGAGCACTGTGAATTGTACAAGACTGTTGAATCACAGATCTGTACCTCTGAAACCAATAATGCAATATATGTTAAGAAAAAAAGAAGAAGAAGATAGGAGGAGGGGAAGAATGAAGGGGAGTAAGTTGGAGAGGGAAACGGACCATTAGAGACAATGGACTCTGAAAAACAAACTGAGGGTTCTAGAGGGGAGGGGGTGGGGGGATGGGTTAGCCTGGTGATGGGTATTAAAGAGGGCACATTCTGCGTGGAGCATTGGGTGTTATGCACAATGAATCATGGAACACTACATCAAAAACTAATGATGTAATGTATGGTGATTAACATAACAATAAAAAATTATTAAAAACAAAAAAGGATAGAAACAGAAGGAAAGCTTCCAGACTCATTCTATGAGGCCAGCATTACCTTAATCCCCAAACCAGGCAAAGACCCCATCAAAAAGGAGAATTTCAGACCGATATCCCTGATGAATATGGATTCCAAAATCCTCAACAAAATCCTAGCTAATAGGATCCAACAATACATTAAAAGGATCATCCACCACGACCAAGTGGGATTTATCCCCGGGGTGCAAGGGTGGTTCAACATTCGCAAATCAATCAATGTGATAGGACACATTAATAAGAGGAGAGAGAAGAACCATATGGTCCTCTCAATTGATGCAGAAAAAGCATTTGACAAAATACAGCATCCTTTCCTGATTAAAACACTTCAGAGTATAGGGATAGAGGGAACATTCCTCAAGTTCATAAAATCCATCTATGAAAAACCCACAGCGAGTATCATCCTCAATGGGGAAAAGCTGAGAGCCTTTCCCTTAAGATCAGGAACACGTCAAGGATGCCCACTCTCGCCTCTATTGTTCAACATAGTACTAGAAGTCCTAGCAAGAGCAATCAGACAACAAAAAGAAATAAATGTATTCAAATTGGCAAAGAAAAAGTCAAACTCTCTCTTTTCACAGATGACATGATACTTTATGTGGAAAACCCAAAAGATTCCACCCCCAAATTACTAGATCTCATACAGCAATTCAGTAATGTGGCAGGATACAAAATCAATGCACAGAAATTAGTTGCTTTCTTATACACTAACAATGCAACTGTAGAAAGAGAAAGTAGAGAAAGGATTCCATTTACAATAGCACCAAAAACCATAAGATACCTCAGAATAACCTAACCAAAGAGGTAAAGGATCTATACTCTAGGAACTACAGAACACTCATGAAAGAAATTGAAGAAGAAAAAAGAAGATGGAAAAACATTCCATGCTCATGGATTGGAAGATTAAATATTGTTAAAATGTCTATGCTACCCAGAGCAATCTATACCTTCAATGCCATCCTGATCAAAATTCCAATGACATTTTTCAAAGTGCTGGAACAAATAATCCTAAAATTTGTATGGAATCAGAAAAGGCCCCGAATCGCCAAGGAAATGTTGAAAAAGAAAAACAACGCTAGTGACATCATATTGCCCAATTTCAAGCTATATTACAAAGCAGTGATCACCAAGTCAGCATGGTACTGGCACAAAAATAGACATATAGACCAATGGAACAGAATAGAGAGTGGAGATATGGACCCTCAACTCTATGGTCAAATAATCTTTGACAAAGCAGGAAAAAATATGCAATGGAAAAAAAGACAGTCTCTTCAATAACTGGTGCTGGGAAAATTGGACAGCCACATGCAGAAGAATGAAACTCGACCATTCTCTAACACCATACACAGAGATAAACTCAAAATGGATGAAAGACCTCAATGTGAGACAGGAATCCATCAAAATCCCAGAGGAGAACATAGGCAGTAACTGCTTTGACATCGCCCACAGCAACTACTTTCAAGATACATCTCCAAAAGCTAGTGAAACAAAAGCAAAAATGAACTTTTGGGACTTCATCAAGATAACAAGCTTCTGTACAGCAAAGGGAACAGTCAACAAAACAAGGAGGCAACCCACAGAATGGGAGAAGATATTTGCAAATGACACTACAGATAAAGGGCTGGTATCCAAGATCTATAAAGAACTTCTCAAACTCAACATCCAAAAAACAAATAATCAAGTCAAAAATTGGGCAGAAGACATGAACAGACACTTCTCTGAAGAAGACATACAAATGGCTAACAGACACACGAGAAAATGTTCATCATCATTAGCTATCAGGGAAATTCAAATTAAAACCACATTGAGATACCACCTTACACCAGTTAGAACGGCAAAAATTGACAGGGCAAGAAACAACAAATGTTGGTGAGGTTGTGGAGAAAGGGGCACCCTCTTACACTGTTGGTGGGAGTGCAAGTTGGTACAGCCATTTTGGAAAACAGTGTGGAGGTTCCTCAAAAAATTAAAGATAGAGCTACTCTATGACCCAGCAATTGCACTACTGGATACTTACCCCAAGGACACAGATGTAGTGAAAAGAAGGGCCATATGCACCCCAATGTTCATAGCAGCAATGTCCGCAATAGCCAAACTGTGGAAAGAGCCGAGATACCCTTCAACAGATGAATGGATGAAGAAGATGTGGTCCATATATACAAGGGAGTATTACTCAGCCATCAGAAAGGATGAATACCCAAGTTGTACATCAACATGGATGGGACTGGAGGAGATTATGCTAAGTGAAATAAGTCAAGCAGAGAAAGTCCATTATCATATGGTTTCACTTATTTGTGGAACATAAGGAATAGTATGGAGGACATTAGGAGAAGGAAGGGAAAAATGAAGGGGGGGAAATCGGAGGGAGAGATAAACCATGAAAGTCTATGGGCTCTGAGAAACAAACTGAGGGTTTTAGAGGGGAGGGGGTTGGGGGGATAGGTTAGCCCAGTGATGGGTATTAAGGAGGGCACGTACTGCATGGAGCACTGGGTGTTATATGAAAACAATGAATCGTGGATCACCGCATCAAAAACTAATGATGTATTGCATCGTGACTAACATAACATAATAAAATTTTTTAAAAAAGTGTCAACTCTTGATTTCAGCTCAGGGTCATGAGATCAAGCCCCACGTTGGGCTCCATGCTGGGTGTGGAGCCAGCTTAAGATTCTCTGTCTCCCTCTGCCCCTCCCCGCCCCCCCCAAAAAAATAAAAATAAAAATAAACATCACAATTGTGGAGTAATTTACTTCAGCATAACCTAGTGAATGATGGCTAATACATGACAGAAACAGAATGAAATAAAAAATAGGCATATCTCGATTTTTCCTGGACAGCTTTTTAAAGAATACCTGGGCTTTCAAATCATTCCCTATCCAGCACAGATGACAAGACTGGTTTAAATTTATGTCCCTTTGAGACTGGGCAGCCACTGAGCTAACTTCATGAGCAAATGGCTGGCCACTGGTTTCATTTTTCCTCCCATATGGGATCCACAACATGGTGTGGTATAATGATGAAGGCCATATTAATCAGGAATTTGGACTGTGATCTTGACTTTGATGGGGCTTAGAATTTAATAATGGGCAAATCACTTAACCTCACTTAACCTCAATTTCACCCCTTGTAAGAGGCTGAGATTTGTGACGTGTCTATTATCAGGGTTTGGGAGGAGTTTCTTTAAATCTGATTCATATATTTACTCAACAAACAATTATTGGGTATTGCTATGGCCTGGACTCTATATCTATTTCCTCTTTGCTCTTAAACCTATATTCCTCTACACTTAACCTCAACAATCCCTATTTGAAAGTCTTATATTTTTGTATTTTCTAATCACACCAAGCAATTATTTCAGTTCTTATACTGTCTACTATCTCACAAGTTGAGAGCTCAGTCCCACAAGACTGTCCTCAACTCTGATGCCAATCACAAATCTAGGTGTCATCTGTGCTTCTGACCCATTGGCTATAAATTGAAGGTTCCCATAACCACCTCCTTGGATCAGACTAATTAGCTAAAGCAGCTCATAGAACTCAGAAAAATATGCACCTATGTTTAGCAGTGTATTATACAGAGTATTATAAAGGATACAGATGAACAGCTGGATGAATAGGGCAAGGTATGTGGGTAGGGACTCGGAGCGTCCATGCTTTCTCTGATTGTATCACTCCCTTTCATTTTCACATGTTCACCAACCCAAAAGCTCTCCCAACCCCATCCTTTTGGTTTTTCTGGAGGCTTCATTTTGTATGTATGACTTAGTAAATCATCAGCCATTGGCAAAGAAGTCAACCTCCAGCCCCTCTCTCCTCCCTGGAGGTCAGAGAAGTGGGACTGAAAGTTCCACCCACCAATCACATGGTTGGCTCCGTGGCAACCAACTCCCATCCTTAGGTGTTTTTTAAAAGTCACCTCATTAGCATGAACCCAGGTTTATTTTATAAAAAGTTTGTTATGAATATCAAGACATTTTTATCGCTCTTATCATTTCGGAAATTCTAAGGGTTTTAGGAACTCTGTGTCAGGAACGGAGACCAAATATATGTTTATTATGAATCACAATATCTGAGAAAGAAGGGACTGGCAGGGGACCAAGCTGAAGCTTATAGTGCATACACAGAGGAAAGATAAGGAATCATATCTCTTGTCTTAGTGATAACATGAAAGAACATATGGTTAAATTTCAACCATTTTCAACACAACATGGATAAACTTCTCTATTTCTCTCTCTGCTTTCTTCCAGAACCCCTGTCCAGTACCCCCAGTAGTAGTAAAAGCCTGTTTTGGCCGTAACAAAAACATTAGCCATCTCATATGAGCTAAAGGTTAAACATTGTAAAATTTACTATAAAACCGGAAATGATGAAAGCAGCAACTATCCAAACACACATGATTCTGAGAAGTTTAAAGGTTGTTGATAACCTTCCACAAATATATTTTGCATTAAGATTTAGAGAATAAATAGATAGGGGGAAGGAGCAAGACAGCAGAGGAGTAGGAGACCTAAATTTCGTCTGGTCCCAGGAATTCAGCTAGATAGGGATCAAACCATTCTGAACACCTATGAACTCAATAGGAGATCGAAGAAAAGAATAGCAGCAACTCTCTGAACAGAGAAGCAACCACTTTCTGGAGGGTAGGATGTGTGAAGTGAATCCTAGACAATATTCGGGAAGATAGACGATGGGGGGAGGGAGCCTCCATCAGCTGCTACTGGCAAGTGATAGACCCGCGGAGCACAAAATCAGAACTTTTAGAAGTCGGCTCCGCTGAGGGACATCGCTCTAGTGGCTAAGCGGGGGGGGGGGGGGGGGGGGGGG
>NW_027397067.1:64215048-64226732 GCF_003265705.2 Callorhinus ursinus | reverse complement strand
CTGCGGGGACGGAGCCGAGGAGTGGGCTCTCAGTTCACGGTTGCCATAAACTGTGATCCGTGGCACAGTCGGGCCACTGCTCTTCCAGCAGGGACCCAACAAGCGGCAGACCTGGGGAGACTCCCCTTCCTTCTACAGGAGGAGTGGCGCAGGAGCGCACTGCAGGGATCTGCTGGGTTTGGAGACTTCACACGGGGTTGGGTGCCAGAGACAGAAACACTTGGTCACAGGTCGGGTGAGCACGGAGTGCAGCAGAGACCGGGGACACAGGAGTGATTGACTGCTTTTCTCTGGGGCTCACTGAGGAGTGGGGCCCCGAATTCTCGGCTCCTCCGGGGCAGAGATTGGGAGGCCGCCATTTTCACTGTCGTCCTCCAACGCTGTACGGAGAGCTTGCAGGGAAGAAGACCTCCCGAGAGCAATCCCGAGCAGATTACTTAGCCTGGGCCAGGCAAGGGCGGGGCAATTCCGCCTCCAGCAAAGACATTTGGGAACCACAGCAACAGGCCCCTCCCCCAGGAGGTCAGCAAGAACAGCCAGCCGAGACCAAGTTTACCGATCAATGAGAATGGCAGAACTCCAGCGCTAGGGGAATACTGCACATAGAATTCATGGCTTTTTTACCATGATTCTTTAGTCTTTCAAAGTTAATTTTTTAAATTTTCTTTTTCTATTTCTTTTTTTTTTCTTATTTTTCTTCTTTCCTTTTTCAACCAACATCTTACTAATTCCTTTTTTAAAATCTTTTTTAATTTGCATTTTTACAGTTGTATTCTATCCTTTCATTGTATTTAAACTTTTTTTTTGTATATATATTTTTCTTTCTTTAAAATTTTGGGATACAGTTTCTTCTAATAGACCAAAATATACCATAAATCTAGTGTATGGCTTTGTTCTAGTCTCCTGCCTGATCACATTCTTTCTTTTTTCAACCAACTTCTTATCTTATCAATTCCTTTTTTAAAATCTTTTTTAATTTTTCATCTTTACAGTCATATTACATCCCTTCATCATTTTTATCCTCATTTTTGTATATATGTAGTTTTTCTTTCTTTAAAATTTTGGGAGGCAGTTTCTTCTAACAGACAAAAATACACCCCAAATCTAGTGTGTGGCTCTGTTCAATTCACCAGCCTGATCATATTCTTATTTTTTTTCATGCCCCCGGTTTCAGGTCTCTTCTGATTTGTTTAGTGTATATTTTTCTGGGGTCATTGTTACCCTTTTAGCATTTTGTTCTCTCATTCATCTATTCTCCTCTGGACAAAATGACAAGACGGAAAAACTCACCTCAAAAAAAAGGACAAGAGGCAGTACTGACTGCCAGGGACCTAGTAAGATGTCGGAACTAGAGCTCAGAATGACGATTATAAAGATACTAGCTGGGCTTGAGAAAAGCATGGAAGATACTAGAGAATCCCTTTCTGGAGAAATAAAAGAACTAAAACCTAACCAAGTCGAAATCAAAAAGGCTATTAATGAGGTGTAATCGAAAATGGAGGCTCTAACTGCTAGGATAAATGAGGCAGAAGGGAGAATTAGTGATATATAAGACCAAATGATGGAGAATAAAGAAGCTGAGAAAAAGAGAGAAAAACAACTACTGGATCACAAGGGGAGAATTCAAGAGATAAGTGATACCAGAAGACAAAACAATATTGGAATAATTGGGATCCCAGAAGAAGAAGAAAGAGAGAGAGGGGCAGAAGGTATATTGGAGCAAATTATAGTGGAGAACTTCCCTAATTTGGGGAAGGAAACAGGGATTAAAATCCAGGAAGCACAGAGAACCCCCCTCAAAATCAGTAAAAATAGGTCAACACCCTGACATCTAATAGTAAAACTTAGAAATCTCAGAGACAAGGAGAAAATCCTGAAAGCAGCTCGGGACAAGAGGTCTATAACCTACAACAGTAGAAACATTAGATTGGCAGCAAACCTATCCACAGAGACCTGGCAGGCCAGAAAGGACTGGCATGATATATTCAGGGCACTAAATGAGAAAAATATGCAGCCAAGAATACTATACCCAGCTAAGCTGTCATTGAAAATAGAAGGAGAAGGAGAGATTTGTTTGTCCAGGGCAAACAAAAACTAAAAGATTTGCAAACACCAAACCCAGCCCTACAAGAAATATTGAAAGGGGTCCTCTAAGCAAAGAGAGAGCCTAAAAGGAACATAGACCAGAAAGGAATAGAGACAATATACAGTAACAGTCACCTTACAGGCAATACAATGACACTAAATTCATATCTTTCAATAGTTACCCTGAATGTAAATGTGCTAAATGCCCCAATCAAAAAACACAGGGTATCAGATTGGATAAAAAAACAAGACCCATCGATATGCTGTCTGCAAGAGACTCATTTTAGACCCAAAGACACCCCCAGATTGAAAGTGAGGGGGTGGAAAACCATTTACCATGATAATGGACATCAAAAGAAAGCTGGGGTGGCAATCCTTATATCAAACAAATTAGATTTTAAACCAAAGACTATAATAAGAGATGAAGAAGGACACTATATCCTACTTAAAGGGTCTATCCAACAAGAAGATCTAACAATTGTAAATATCTATGCCCCTAACATGGAAGCAGCCAATTATATAAGCCAATTAATAACAAAAGTGAAGAAACACGTTGACAACAATACAATAATAGTAGGGGACTTTAACACCCCCCTCACTGAAATGGACAGATCATCTAAGCAAAAGACCAACAAGGAAATAAAGGCTTTAAATGACACACTGGACCAGATGGACTTCAGATATATTCAGAACATTCCATCCCAAAGGAACAGATTACACATTCTTCTCTAGTGCCCATGGAATATTCTCCAGAATTGATCATATCCTGGGTCACAAATCAGGTCTCAACCTGTACCAAAAGATTGGGATCATACCCTGCATATTTTCAGATCACAATGCTTTGAAACTAGAACTCAATCTCAAAAGGAAAGTTGGAAAGAACGCAAATACATGAAGTCTAAAGAGCATCCTACTAAAGAATGAATGGGTCAACTAGGAAATTAAAGAAGAATTTAAAAGATTTATGGAAACAAATGAAAACGAAAACAACTTTTCAAAATCTTTGGGATGCAGCAAAGGCGGTTCTAAGAGGAAAGTATATAGCAAAAATACAAGCCTTTCTCAAGAAAGAAGAAAGGTCTCAAATACACAACCTAACCCTACACCTAAAGGAGCTGGAGAAAGAACAGCAAATAAAGCCTAAACCCAGCAGGAGAAGAGAAATAAGAAAGATCAGAACAGAGATCAATGAAATAGAAACCAAAAGAAGAGTTGAATAAATCAATGAAACTAGGAGCTGGTTCTTTGAGAGAATTAATAAGATTGATAAACCCCTGGCCAAACTTATCAAAAAGAAAAGAGAAATGACCCAAATAAATAAAATCATGAATGAAAGAGGAGAGATCACAACCAACACCAAAGAAATACAAACAATTATAAGAACATATTGTGAGCAACTATGTGCCAGCAAATTAGACAATCTGGAAGAAATGGATGCATTCTAGAGACCTATAAACTACCAAAACTGAACCAGGAAGAAATAGAAAACCTGAACAGACCCATAACCACTAAGGAAATTGAAGCAATAATCAAAAATCTGCCAACAAACAAGAGCCCAGGGCCAGATGGCTTCCCAGGGGAATTCTACCAAACATTTCAAGAAGAATTAATACCTATTCTTCTGAAACTGTTCCAAAAATAGAAATGGAAAGAAAACTTCCAAACTCATTTTATGAGCCCAACTCCTTGATCCCAAAAGCAAAGACTCCATCAAAAAGAATTACAGACCAGTGTCCCTGATGAACATGGATGCAAAAATTCTCACCAAAATACTAGCCAATAGGATCCAACAGTACATTAAAAGGATTATTCACCAAGTCCAAGTGGGATTTATTCCTGGGCTGCAAGATTGGTTCAACATCCACACATTAATCAATGTGATACACTACATTAATAAAAGAAAAAGAACCATATGATCCTCTTAATAGATGCAGAAAAAGCAGTTGACTAACTACAGCATCCTTTCCTGATTAAAACTCTTCACAGTGTAGGGATAGAGGGTACATACCTCAATATCATAAAAGCCATCTATGAAAAACCCACAGTGAATATCATTCTCAATGGGGAAAAACTGAGAGCTTTTCCCTTAAGGTCAGGAACACGGCAGGGATGTCCACTATCACCACTGCTATTCAACATAGTACTAGAAGTCCTAGCCTCAGCAATCAGACGACAAAAAGAAATAAAAGGCATCCGAATAGGCAAAGAAGTCAAACTCTCACTCTTTGTAGATGGTATGATACTTTATGTGGAAAACCCAAAAGACTCCACCCCAAAACTGCTTGAACTCATACAGGAATTCAGTAAAGTGGCAGGATATAAAATCAATCCACAGAAATCAGTTGCATTTCTATACACCAACAACAAGACAGAAGAAAGAGAAATTAAAGAGTCGATCCCATTTACAATTGCACCCAAAACCATAAGATACCTAGGAATAAATTTAACCAAAGAGGCAAAGAATCTGTACTCAGAAAACTATAGAATACTCATGAAAGAAACTGAGGAAGACACAAAGAAATGGAAAAACGTTCCATGCTCATGGATTGGAAGAACAGATATTGTGAAGATGTCAATGCTACCTAGAGCAATCTAACATTTAATGCAATCCCTATCAAAATATCATCAACCTTTTTCAAAGAAATGGAACAAATAATCCTAAAATTTGTATGGAACCAGAAAAGACCCCGAATAGCCAGAGGAATGTTGAAAAAGAAAAGCAAAGCTGGTGGCATCACAATTGCAGACTTCCAGCTCTATTACAAAGCTGTCATCATCAAGACAGTATGGTACTGGCACAAAAACAGACACATAGATCAACGGAACAGAATAGAGAGCCCAGAAATGGGCCCTCAACTCTATGGTCAAATAATCTTCAACAAAGCAGGAAAGAATGTCCAATGGAAAAAAGACAGTCTCTTCAACAAATGGTGTTGGGAAAATTGGACAGCCACACGCAGAAGAATGAAACTGGACCATTTCCTTACACCACACACAAAAGTAGACTCAAAATGCCCGAAAGACCTAAATGTGAGATAGGAATCCATCAAAATCCTTGAGGAGACCGCAGGCAGCAACCTCTTCGACCTCAGCTGCAGCAACTTCTTCCTAGAAACATCACCAAAGGCAAGGGAAGCAAGTGCAAAAATGAACTATTGGGACTTCATCAAAATAAAAAGCTTTTGCACAGCAAAGGAAACAGTCAACAAAAGCAAAGGACAACTGACAGAATGGGAGAAGATGTTTGCAAATGACATAACAGATAAAGGGCTATATCCAAAATCTATAAAGAACTTACCAAACTCAACACCCAAAGAACAAATAATCCAATCAAGAAATACGCAGAAGACATGAACAGAGATTTTTCCAAAGAAGACATCCAAATGGCCAACAGACACATGAAAAAGTGCTTAACACCACGCGGCATCAGGGAAATCCAAATCAAAATCTCAATGAGATACCACCACACACCAGTCAGAATGGCTAAAATTAACAAGTCAGGAAACAACGGATATTGGCGAGGATGTGGAGTAAGGGGAACCCTCCTACACTGTTGGTGGGAATGCAAGCTGCTGCAGCCACTCTGGAAAACAGTATGGAAGTTCCTCAAAAAGTTGAAAATAGAGCTACCGTACGACCCAGCAATTGCACTACTGGGTATTTACCCCAAAGATACAAATGTAGTGATCCAAAGGGGCACCTGTACCCCAGTGTTTATAGTAGCAATGTCCACAATAGCCAAACTGTGGAAAGAGCCTAGATGTCCATCAACAGATGAATGGATAAAGAAGGTGTGGTATATATACACAATGGAATATTATGCAGCCAACAAAAAAATGAAATCTTGCCATTTACAACGACATGGATGGAACTAAAGGGTATTATTTTAAGCGAAATAAGTCAATCATAGAAAGACAATTACCATATGATCTCACTGATATGAGGAATTTGAGAAACAAGACAGAGGATCATAGGGGAAGGGAGGGAAAAATGAAACAAAATGAAACCAGAGAAGGAGACAAACCATAAGAGACTCTTAATCTCAGGAAACAAACTGAGGGTTGCTGGAGTGGAGAGGGGTGGAAGGGATGGGGTGGCTGGGTGATGATGGACATTGGGGAGGGTATGTGCTACGGTGAGCGCTGTTAATTGTATAAGACTGATGAATCACAGACCTGAACCCCTGAAACAAATAATACATTATATGTTAATTAAAAAAATAAATGAAAAAAATAAATAGATACCTACTTGTAGATTGGTGCCTTAGAGTCTGATGGGATAATAGTTTGAGTACGAATCTTATGGGACAAATTTGATGAACAACAAAGAAAGAGTATTTTGGTTTTGTATTATTTTCCAATTTCCAATAATACACTGGAACTAAAAGTAACCTTCTTAAGATTAACCCTTTGCTAGACAGAGCCAGAGACACAGAGATTTTGATAATGCAACTAATATAAAATTCCTGAAGTTCTTCATCACATGAAATGGTACACAGAGAACTGATATCTAGATGGCCCCCATATTTTAACAACTGTGTGACAGTAGTGAAAATTGTGAAATACTTCTATAGGTTAATGAAAAGCTATACCCTGAACCTCTTCTCTGTTGATAAATGTTTTGAAATTCACCCCTAGGGTAAAGCCTTGGTGTGCATGGTCACGTTGGTGCAGTGATGTAGTGAGGAGATCTGGAGTTCAAAGAAAGAATTTTGAGCCTCAGCTCTGCCATTAGTAATATTTGACAAACCCTTTAACATCTTTCTATTTCTTTTTCCTTATTTAAAAAATTAAAAGTGTTCGGGATGCCTGGGTGGCTCAGTCCATTAAGTGTCTGCCTTTGGCTCAGGTCATGATCCCAGGGTCCTGGGGTCGAGTCCCGCATTGGGCTCCCTGCTCAGCAAGGAGCCTGCTGCTCCCCCTGCTTGTGCTCTCTCTCTCTCTCTCTCATCTCTCTCTCTCTCTAGAAATAAAATATTTTTAAAAAATAAAAATTAAATAAAAATTAAAAATGGCAATGACAACTCCTTTACCTACCTTCTAGAACCAAAATAATCAAATAATGTTGTGTGAGAGCCCTTTATGTTAACCATAAAAGTAGATAACATGTGGGAGGATTATTATGCACCAGAAATTCTACTGGGTGTTTTAGATCCTTACCAGATTCTCCCCCACACAATGCTATTCAAGAGAAACAATTAACATTCCAGTTTCACAGTTGCAGAAACTGAGATTGTAAAAGAGCACATTATCCAAGGTCATATAAACGAGGTTTGGCAAAATGAGGATTCAATCCAAGATCACTCTGACTCTGGGATTCAGCTAGTTAGTGAAACATTAGAAGAGATAATAAGCATAGCAAGATTGTCCTGCAGTTTCACTTTCAAGAACCCATGTAAGCATTTGAACAAAGGCAATCATGGGTAAGATCTTGACTGCCAGGTAATATCTCTTTAAGAATCTGATGCTGGCAAAAAAAAAAAAAAAAAAAGTCAAAATAAAAAAATCCAGTTTTTTTGGTCCATAGACTATATGCCTTATGTCAGCCTCCTAAAACACATGTGATAACTCTTTTAACAAGACCAGGACACATAAATGTTTTTCATCAAATTTTCCAATTTCTGTATTCCTCTGATGACAAAACATGTTACAATTTTTCCAGGACTTGGTAAAATTCTCTCTGGTCAAGGTGTGCTGGAAGGAGAAGGGCTCATCTGGCAACATCTATGGACTTAATGGGAAGCAAAGCAGCCTTCAGCATTGAGCCCATATGTTTCCTCCGCTAGTTGGCTTGTCTCCTTATCTGGAAAAAGATTGAGGGCATGAAAAGTCTTTGACCTTGAAATAGGGTAGGAGGCAATGAACCCATGCTGACCACAGATTCCGACAACCACGTTGAAGCAAACCAGGAACAATGGCAAAAATAATTCTAGGCCAAGACTAGCTTAGTCTATAATCTCTTTTTGAGAAAAAGTTTCATGGTTATGACTGCTACAGGTATGGAATGGAATCTGTTCTTAAGGTTTGTTCTTTTCCTCCCACTCAAGCATACCTGCTACTCTAGTCTTCTTCCTCTACGGATGGGAACTCAAGGTTCTCATACTCTTTCCCCTAGTTTTATCTAAATCCATTCTCAAGAAAGGATTTGATAAACTCGTGGGGAGAAGGGGGATGACTTAAATAAGCTTCATAGTGCTCTCCTTCCCAGAGAGATTTGTATTTTAATGACCAAGGCAGCTGCTACTATAGAATCATCATCTAAGAAGTAAGTGATGTGAAAAGTAGGATTATGGATTTCTGACTAATGGATCTGAAATCACATTTATGTTGTATGGCCCCATCTAAACTATTTTACTCTCTGCTATCTCATGGCATTTTCTGAAGGTAATACCAAACTTACAAAATAAAGAAAAGTATAAAGGAAGCCCTGAATACATAAAACACTTCAGAATATCTGTATGGAACTCAGTGTTTGAAATCCCCTTATTCTTTTTCCCTCCTGCTTTCCCCAAAGATGAACCTCAAATATTGATTCATATGTGAAGCCTTCGCTCACCTCCACTGAAGCCTGCTCTTCTTCTGTGCCCCTGTACTGCTGTGTAAATCTATCACTGTGTAAAAATTTTTTAATAATCTGCCCATTCATTTGTGAGGTGCTAAATCAGACTTTTTCATCTCTGAATGCCTGGGTACAAGCTCATGCCCACATAGAAAGCACTTAACACCAGGAGAATGGCAAGGATGGGCACTGGAAGTCTGTCTTACTTAATTTCAAAAACGGACTTGGACTAGTTGCCAGTATTTAACAACTGGGATACTTCACATGAAAATCTATATTCCCAATTTTTCTCTTAAAAAATGTCTGACAATATTGTACTCAATAAGCCACAATAACCTCAATAAATCTAATATAAGCTGAGGCTTATATTATCCCCCTCCCTCACCCTGTGAAGAAAAGAACTTAGAATTATTATTTGTTTTAATCTTGGAGTAGAGAAGTTATTCTAAATATGACACATAAACCATACAAGAAAATATGAATAAAGTTGGCCAAAAACCCTAAAACTCCTATGTATAAAAATTTGCAAAAAGAAAGATAAAAAAAAATCACAAAGTCTGAGAGGAAAACAGATGTATGCATTTGTCCGAGGTCAATTATCCCCAAACACATAGGATTTCCACAAAGCAACGAGAATAAACTCGATTGCTGCACTCCCCACCCCACAAAACGGTCTGTCCCCTTTAGTTGGGGCATGTGCTTTCTTTCTTAAATCCAACCAGCTTCACTTATTAATTTTAATGATTTGACCCTTGTAGCCACTTGATTTTTCCACCTTTGCTGTTAAGTCTGTTGTGGGAGTTTTGTACTGTGTTAATTAAATGAAACTGGGACTACATATTTCCAGAATCCCCTTTCCTGCATTTTCAGAGATAGGGTCTGGCAAGAGAGAAATCTGCATCAGATTTGAAAGACTCAAGTGCCAAGCATCTGTGTTTACCTCTGAAAGGTAACTGTTGGGTCTGGCTCAGTTGTAGTTCACTAGCAGGTGTGCTGGTTCACCTTACTGACCCAGAGCAGCAGCGAGAACTGCAGCTCCCTAGTTCCTACTGGATCTCCTCCCGTCCTTCTCTAGATCCTCTACTAGGTTCATGTACAGCTCTGTGGTAACTCAAACTAGGTTTTGAAATTGGAGGCTGGCTTTTGGTGGGCAACCCCTGTAGGTTCCAGTCTGTCATTATAGGTTTCAGGTTGTCTTCTGAGGTTTCAGTTAGCCCTCCCACACCTCATACCCATCTTTCCCACACTGATCGCTAACCCCAGTGACCTCAGGCTGCAGCCCCTGAATTTATCAAGAAGATCCTTGCTTTTTTTTTATTGGTATGTTACTCACCATACATTACATCATTAGTTCTTGATGTAGTATTCCATGATTCATTGTTTGTGCATAACACCCAGTGCTCCACACAGAACGTGCCCTCTTTAATACCCATCACCAGACTAACCCATCCCCCCACCCCCTCCCCTCTAGAACCCTCAGTTTGTTTTTCAGAGTCCATCGTCTCTCATGGTTCATCTCCCCCTCCGACTTACTCCCCTTCATTCTTCCCCTCCTGCTATCTTCTTCTTTTTCTTTTTTCTTAACATATGTTGCATTATTTGTTTCAGAAGTACAGATCTGTGATTCAACAGTCTTGCACAATTCACAGCGCTCACCATAGCACATACCCTCCCCCATGTCTATCACCCAGCCACCCCATCCCTCCCACCCCCCACCCCTCCAGCAACCCTCAGTTTTGTTTCCTGAGATTAAGAATTCCTCATATCAGTGAGGTCATATGATACATGTCTTTCTCTGATTGACTTATTTCACTCAGCATAACACCCTCCAGTTCCATCCATGTCATTGCAAATGGCAAGATCTCATTCCTTTTGATGGCTGCATAATATTCCATTGTGTATATATACCACATCTTCTTTATCCATTCATCTGTCGATGGACATCTTGAAGATCCTTGCTTTTTGAAAGCAAATATAGAATAATCATGATAATAGTGGAAACAACTCTTTATATATCATATTATTATTTACAAAACAATTTCACATTTTCTATTTAATGCTCAGAAAAATCCTCCATGGCATTTTAAACTATCCCCATCTGAGAAATAAGGAAACTGAGACTTCAAAAGTCAAAATAATTTGCCCAAATTTACATAGCTAGACTAAGCCAGCATCAAGGTCAAACCCTGAAGGCAGATGGCAAAGTGTTACAGTCTCACACCCAGACTGAGAATTTTGTAACACCGCTTTAACCAGCTGTGTGATCATGGGCATATATATATCATGAGGTTGTTGTAAAAGTGAAATGAAATTCCTTGCATATAGTAATGACTCAACAAATGTGTCAGTTGCAGTGATATTAATAGTAAAAGAAGAAACTCACAATGTAAACTAATCAGTAAATACATATTTTAAATAGATAAAGACTAAAAGAAATCAGAGCGAGGTCTACCTACTCACCAAGTCATCATGGGCAAGTTGTTAGATTTCTATAATCCCTGTTTTCATGGTGGGGTAAAAATGAGAATGATGCTATCAACCTGTGGACCTCACCTTCCTAGAGCTTATTTATCCACTCATACTTCCCTTTCCTTCCTTTCCTTCTTCCCAATCATGTTGTGATACACTTTTTCATACAGCAATTACCGACATTCTTTTCTTTTCATTCTGGGACCCTAAGCCACAGTTGTCAGAATCATCTCTGGGACGCCTGGGTGGCTCAGTCGGTTAAGTGGCTGCCTTCGGCTCAGGTCATGATCCCAGGGTCCTGGAATCGAGTCCCACATTGGGCTCCTTGCTCGGCGGGGAGCCTGCTTCTCCCTCTGCCTGCCTCTCCCCCTGCTTGTGTTCTGTCTCTCTCTCTCTCTCTCTCTGACAAATAAATAAATAAATAAAATCTTAAAAAAAATCATCTCCTAATATTTCCCCGAGGACCCTCTGTTTATTGCTCTTCCCTCTCACAAGATTGCTGGAGAACTTTTCCTTTTTTCTTTTCTTCCCTTCCCTTCCCTTCCCTTCCCTTCCCTTCCCTTCCCTTCCCT
>NW_027397067.1:64172664-64215038 GCF_003265705.2 Callorhinus ursinus | reverse complement strand
TCCCTTCCCTTCCCTTCCCTTCCCTTCCCTTCCCTTCCCTTCCCTTCTCTTCTCTTCTCTTTTCAGTAAACATATATTTGACACATCTTCTCCAATCATCTCAGTAACCTCAAGTTTCCAGGCACCTCCACCCTATGCTGTATTCACTAAGGTGACAATAACTCTTATTGATCCATCACACAAGACCACAAAGACAAAGCTTAGCTTGGAAAAACAGGATAAGCATTTGGCAACTTGCTTTGACAAGTGCCTTCAGTTCAGCCCATGGTGTCATTTGATCTTAATTTCCACATTGACACTTCAGTACTTTGGCCTTCTACAAAATTACCTCCACATAAAATGGCCATTACTGTTAATTCTCATAACAGTGTTGATAACAGGTCACATGGCAAAAACAACACCTCATCTACCCAAAAGTAGTTTAGCCAAGGCCAATTTCATCCCAGCTCATCCTTAGCCCCTCTTCCAGAACACAGGAATGCTTCAAGCCCGCTGGAGCTTAGGTGCTCCCCAGAACACCCACTGGAGCCCCATCCAGCCTCAGATACCCCTGCTTCCAAAGGCTGCACCTGTTGCACTGGCCATCTTTTATTTTGACATTTAGGGTTTCTTTTCTTTTTAAATGAATTCCATTTTTGCTTTATGTAGTAGAAAGCCTTCTGTTTTCAATAGATTTTCTTTTGTTAATCATCTACTTCAAAATATTCTCTTCAGCTTTCACTTTATTTCCTTTCATCTTCTCATTCATAAATCTCAAAAGCTGTTTTGCTTTAGTTATTTTTAAAATATAATCCAGTGTACTTCCTTTGTCAATGCATTTGCAGTGTAGCCAGCCCTGGTTCTAACCTTTCTTGTGAAGGCTTCTTGCCTATGTAAATATATACACATAGATTTCTAAGACTCTACAGATATTTCTAAGATAGAGTTTTCTGTGTATAACTGAAATCTATTTAATAGATTGGGGAAAATTTGGGGTGGTATGTGAGTTGGTTTAAAAATAGCAGAAAGAGGTAATGTGTTCAAATTAGGTTAAATGATAGTTATTTTTATCCCTATTGTCTACTATGAGATTCCTTTCATCAACAAAAATTTACTGAAAATTTGTTATATGTCATGCACTGTGCTGGGCACAAGTTGCTGCGTGTGGAGCAGAACAGATATAATCCTATCAGTACTTACAATCCAATGTCAGATACTGATAATAACCAAATAACCAAATAAATAAGTGAAATATGTTAGTTCCTTCTAGGATGGGCTGGATTCTGTCACAGGAAACAACAACAACAATAATATATTAGGGGTTAAAGCAACAAAGACTTGTCACTCTCATTATGGGTCCTTAGTGGGTTAGCTGGGGATCTGCTCTACATCATTCTCTCTTTGGGACATAGGCCAACAGAGCAGCCATAACTAATGCATGTTTCTTATCTCTGTAGCAGAGGGAAAGAGAAAATAGTGAATCACACTGTGGTTCTAAACTCTTTCTCCTAAAACTGACTCACAGCTCTTCTGTTCACATCTCATTGGTCAAGGTAAGTCATGGGTCCACGCCAAGTTACAAGGGGGTCGTTAGGGACCGTAAAAAGAACTGCACCCCATGCCAGAAGGAGCAGAAACAGAAAGCTTGTGAAGATCTCTAACAAATACCATTAGAAGGGACTGTATTTTCAACTATCTTCCTATTAGCATGCTTTGATTATAAGTAACAGAAAACCAAACTCGATGCGTCTGAAATAAGAAGGAAATTCACTTTCCCACAAAGAAGAAGACCAGTAATGGGACAGACTCCAGCATGGATTGATCTAATGGCTCAAATCATCCAGGACCCAGGTTATTTTCATCTCTCTGATCTACCATCTTCAGTAAATTAGCTTTACCTTCAGACTGGCTCCTCTCTTAGTCTCAAAACAGATTCAGTTCTTCCCAGGTAACACACTGAGACAAGAAACTGTGTAAATGAAAAAAGTAAGAGGATAATTCCTTCCCATATCTCCTTAAGAGAGGAAACATGTGAAACCCTAGATTCTTCCATCAAGTCCCATTGGGTCTTATGCTGGTTCCTGATCCAATCTCCTCCTCAAGGAGAACAAGATTGCTCTGATTGGCTTAGATCAAACACTTGGAGATGAATAGATGTTGGGGAATATATCATCACTCTGTGAATTCTCTATGCCCACCATACCCTTTGGCACATACCAGAACTTCATACATGCTTGCTAAGATCATGCTTAAATAAGCGCATGACAATCGCTTATGCAAGACATTTCATTTTAGACTGCTTTCTATGATTCCGTCTATAACTTTTGGCTTTGATGTTATGTTCTTAACATATAACTAAGGGGTGCTGTATTAGTTTACTAGCGCTATCATAACAAAGTACTACACTAAGCCATGTAAACAACAAAAATTGTCTAAAATCGAGGTGTCAGCAGCCTTGGTTCCTTCTGTGAGTGAACAATCTGTCCCAGGCCATTCTCCTTGGCTTATAGATGTTTCATGTTCAAATGGCATTCTCCCTGTATGCATGCCTGTGTCCAAAATTTCCCCTTTTATAAGGATACTGATCATATTGGACTAGGTGTCCACCCCTATGACCTCTTCTTAACTAATTACATCTGCAACAAACCTGTTTCCATACAAGGTCACATTCTGAGGTGGGTACTGGGGTTTAGGATTTCAACATATGAATTTTGGAGGGTACACAATTTAACCCATAACAGATGCTATAACAAGCAGCCATAGGAAACTGGCACTTTTCCCTGGGTGTATACTTTTTTTTTGTATACTTTTAATATTTTCCCTTATGATGTCTCTCAAGAATAATTTATTTTATTTTCTTTGTGCCATTGTAAACTCAGAAACTTATACCTATATTTTTACATTATTGACAATTGTCAAACCTTATAACTGATCCAATGTCTCTTTTGCTGCAAAATCTATTGTTGTATATTCCTGTATATAACACTATGGTTCATTTTGTATATTCCTGTATATAACACTATGCTTCATTTTGCTTCAACTTTTTTATCTTTATCTTGATGTCTTTATCTGTTTTTCCCCTATTACCACTTTTAAATAACTCATACCATTTCACTGTGAGTAGGGAAGAAGGGAAGAAGGGAAGAAAGGAAAGAAGAAAGAAGGGAAGGAAGGAGGGGAAAAAACAGAAGGAGGAAGAAAAGGAAGGAAGAAGGAAGAAACACTAATGACCAGCATTAAGAACTTCCAAAAATATAATAGCATTTTAGATAACATCAGCATTATTTTTTTCAGATTTAACAATATTCTAAATAAGTCTATAATTTTTCTATTTATCTGCAATACACAGATTAAGATATAAACATGTAAGAAGCATTCAGTAAAAGTATAATAAACTATCAGTTCAGAATAATGGATAAAAGTGAAATGAAAAAGTGACATTCGATCTATGGTGTATTCACAAAAGAAGATAGCTTTTTTTCCTTTCAAATCCCTATACTATCTTGAAACAGGACAGCAAGGTTTTAGCAAATAAAGATTGCTTGAAGACATGTTTTAATGAATACATAGGAATAATTGTTAAAGATATGAAACTAATTTGTAAGTAAAGGCTAAAGTGTTTTGGAAGTAGATTCTTTTAAACTTCAGTAACAAGAACCACTAATATTTATTAAACACTTTCTGCATGCCAGACAATAGACACTAAGCACTCTACCTATTGTACTTCATATAAGCCTCACAACAAGCCTATGAAGTATGTGCTACAATTACTACCATTTTACAGATAAGGATATAAGGCTCAACCAGTTAAGCTTCTTCCCAAAGTCACTGAGCTAGAAATGGGCCAAGCTGGGGTAGAACCACTCTGTCTGACCCAAAAGACCATGCTCTTAAAATCTTACTCCTCTCCCAAATGAAAGGTCAGCCTCCTCTAAGATTTTTACTATTCTTTAGTCTCCTTTCTAAATTACCATATATTTTGATACTGAAACTATACTATAAAAACAAATTAAAGAGTAAAGAGCCCAATGGGACATTGCTTGACAAATGTTGAAGATACTAAGCTAGAATAAATCACAACTGACACCCCTTCACAAGAGGATGGGGAGAAAAAAAATAAATTACCATACAGTTTGGAAGGCAGCTATGCTCACCACTATACCACCAACGCTTACCATACAGTTTGATCAAGTGCATCTTTTATAATATCCTTGGAAGCTCATAACTAGTAAACTAGAGATAATTTACAAATAAACTTAGTAAAAAAGGATCATTATATTCTCTTTGCATTTAACTATTATAAGAGAAAAATAATAAATAAAATATTAAGGAAAATCTTAAATATTGAAATTATTAAAACCCTCAAATAAAATATTTTTAAATTATTAAATAAGTAATGCATTTACTTCATTAACATTTTTATAGTAGGCTTTTGCTTGATGTGGCACTCTATTTATTGCTGTGTACTAAATTGCCTCCAAACAAGTACTTAAAACAAGAAACACTTATTATCTTACAATTTCTGTGGTTAGAAATCCAGGTTCAACAAATTGCATCTCTCCGGCTCAGGTCTCTGAGGTTGCTGTTAAACTGTCAACCAGGGCGGCAGTCTCATCTGAAGTATCAGCTGGGGGAAGATTCACTTTTAAGCTCACATATAAGCTCACATTTTGGGGAGGATCTAGTTCCTCTCAGCTTGTTAGAGAGGCTCTAGGCTCAGTTTTTCAGTGGCATTGATGAGAGGCCTCCCTTGGTTATTTTCCAGGTGAGTCTCTCCATAAGGCAGCCAAGTTCCCTCAGAGCAAGCAAACAAGACAGACAACAAGTGAGGATGACCAAGATGCAAACCAGTCTTTTTGCAACATAATCTCAAAAATGACATCTCCTCTTATTTGCTGTATTCTATTTCCCAGTGGTGACTCAGTAAATCCACTCTATCTACTGTAGGGGAAGGGAGTACCTGTGCATTCCAGGAGGTGAGGATTATGGGAGCCATCTTAGAAGGCTCCTATCACAATGGCTCTACAACATTCATGATCTGTATGCACACTCTTCTTGGTAGTAATCACTGACAAAAAAGTCTTCATTCACCCAAGTAGGTAATAAAAAATTTTAAATCAATTTTATAATCATTTAAAAGTTTATAATGGTTAAAATTACATTTCCAGATAATAATAGTTGTTTCACTGACAAATACAATGTTGAAAATTTTTGTGATACTTCAAATGAACCTTGATTCCAAACCTTTTCCTCACATTTTTTAAAACAATGATAAATCTCAAACTTTGCAAAACATGCATGAATTGTGCAAATGAATATGGATACTACCAAATGGGCATACAGCTTCAAACATCCAGCAGGAGCCAGTATATGAACAGGTCAATACTTGTGGCTGCCTCCAGGAGCACTGCTCATCAGGAGTTCCTGCTTAAATTCACATCCCAGTTACACTGTGGTCTGTGTATCAGATTCCTTAGAAGCTAGGATGTAAAATTTCCTGGCAACTCCAGGATCTTTCATTCATGGTGGTCAATAACCATTTCGCAGCTTGCTGCTAGAATATGTCCAGGAGGCAAAGCACTTATTTGAGCATGTCTACACTAGTGTTTCTCTAACTTCATTCTGCATACAAATCATCTAGCCATCTTGTTGAAATTCAGATTCTGATTAAGTAAATCCAGCATGGGACCGGAGATTCTGCATTTCAGTGCAAACGCCTAGGTAATGCTGATGCTGCTGATTAGCAAGTCTCTGTACAACAAAATTGAATACTGAAGACCACTATTGCTCATTTTTTCTTTTTTTTTTTTTACTGAGAATGGCGAGGGAGTACTGCCAGACCCTACTCGTCAAGACTACAATCTGAGGATACAGTAGAGAATATAGCTGTTCTACCTCAAAACCCTTAGATCTCTTTCGTGTTCTGTTCCCATCCTCCTACTTCTATGAGCTTTGCCACTTAGGGCTCATAACCTGCAACATTATTCAAGGGATTACTCATCTACACTGCCCTCACTTACTGAGAGAACCAGTAGTGCTCAGTAGTTCATGCATGCCACCCCCAGCCCTGGGGCAGCCTGTAGCTAATGACTGACTATTGCAGGAATATGAAAGTTGAGCTTCCTTCAAGGTGAAGCAAAACCCAAGGTCCAGGTGTACCATATGCTCCAGAGCTCCCTGCAAGATCAGGCTGAGTCTGAGCCTTCACTAGAAATTTCCACCTGCTCAGTTTCTTCCCCTTCTCTGTCATGCTTCCCCCACTCCTTAAAGATTTCTCCTGGGCATACTTCCTTATTAAATTATTTACACACAAATCTTTGTCTCAGGTATACACTGGAGGGGGATGCTCGTTGCTTAAGGCAACTGACTAGGTCATCCTAGACCCTTCCTTCCCTCCTAAGGGCCTAGGACAGCAATATCTATGGCACATATTTGTCTGCCACACTCTTTGGGAAGCTCTGAGCTGAGAACCAATTTTGTGTATAAATACACTGTGTGGCAAGAATCATAGAACCCATAAGGGTTTATGATCTCACTCCTGTTCACAGGTCAACAAGGCAAGACATCCACCTGTTTCTGCATTTGTAGGCCTCATGCTTTTGACATGGATTTCACAGAACCACCACATCCACATTTGTAATTTTAGAAAAGAAAAAAATGTATGACAGATGTAAAATTATTTGTAGGCTCTCCCAAATCATTTTTTTGCCAGTGATTCCCAATTTTTTCAGGAAGCAATTTTAGTTGGCATGTGTCCTCCAGCCTTTGCAGTTTGGGCTACAGTGTGTGAACAAGGATGGTGAAGACATTAACAACTTTATTTAAAGTAGTTGCATTTTACTTTAAAGACAAAACAGGAAGCCCTTAACTTTGCTGACAGACTTTTGGTGTTTGAATTCTATTTAAAGTGAATTGTGAAAAAACCCTATGTTTGGAAAGAAGCTACAAATAGCTTCATGAGCCTTATGTAACAGACTAACATCTCATTACCCTGATATGAGTTTGTTCCAACCAGTGGATAATTCAAAGCAACTGCTACTTCCTTTAAATGCCTTGTTATTCTTTAATAAAAATAGCTGAACCTTAGTTCATTGAGACTCACTGATTTTTATTTTCTACTTCCTACTTCTCTGACTTATTAGGTTTCATCATTAAGTTCAAATAGAGCTAAGAATTACGATAACTAAAAATCAGCAATACACTGAGAACTATCCCTTAAATGTAACTATATTTCCCCCTCTTTGAGGAAGCAGTTTTGGACCCACTCTGTTCCCTGCTGCAGGTTTTAATAAAATAGTTAAGTTGGGTGTTTCTTTCTGCAGTTAATCAAAACTACTCCCCAACAAGACTGAACTTAGCTTTTCCATATTTGAACTGCAGCTGTTTTTCATATTGTGGTGTTCAAGGAAGGATCCGTAGGCTCCTAGGATCCTAGAGAAGGTGGGCAGAGTATGAGAAAGTTCTGCCTTCCACCATTTCCTGCCTTTCGGTTTCTGGAAACCTCAAAACAAAATGATAAATAGTTTTGTCCTTAAGAACATTCTTTCCTTCATCTTTTTTCTCTAAGCAGCTCAAACATTCAGCATTCAACTTTTGGGCTATTTAAATATTTATTTGGGCTCATCTCTCTGGAGGGGAATGAGAGCTAAGGAATATTTTCTGTTATAGTCAGGGTTTTACTGTAACAAGGTGACAGACACAGTGACAGAAAGCCCTCATTTCTTTCACTGTGGATATTTGTTCAGTGTCTATCATGAGTCTGTGGGCTCACACAGAGGCAACAGAGATGAACAAGGCTAATTCCTCCACTTGACAAGTTCGTGATTTTATTGGGGGTCATAGACAAATAAGCCAGGATTTGCAAAACAATGAGATTAATTGCTTAAAAGAAATATATGTGACTTGAGCACAGAGGTTAAGTAAATTGCCCAAGTCACATATTTTTAAAAGCGACAAACCAAGAACTTGAACCCAGGAACATCACACACCCAAGAAAGAGCTTTTTCCAGCACTATTTCACACTGATTTTCCATTAAGTAATCTCATTGCTTTGAAAATATTGGCTTATTTTTGAAGTGAAAAAATTTTTGCCTTGTTCATCTCTGTGTCCTCTATGTGTCTTAGTTTCCAAACCTGGGAAATAAGAATAAGGCTATAGTACCCTGATTTTAAAGTATCATTGATATTGGGGTACCTGGGTGGTGCAGTCAGTTGAAAGTCTGACTTGGTTTTGGCTTGGGTTGTGATCTCAGAGTCGTGAGGTTGATCCCAGTGTCAGGCTCACGCTGAGTGTGGAGTTTGCAGGAGTTTCTCTCTACTTCACACTCTGCCCCCTTCTCCCCATCTCTCTCTCCAACAAACAAATAAATATTAAAAAAAAATAAAGTACCATTGATTTTAAAACACGTTGTTTAATAATAGGTTGTAACAGGAGAAAAAAACAATATATTAAATGTACACATGGCTATCAAACACTGTAACTGCAGAAATTAAAATGAAAAAATATGAATATAAGAGATATATAAGCAATGTCTCAGGAGATTGTTGTGAAGATAATTTAAAGCATTTGTAAAGAACCTTACTCATTGTCTAAAACATAATAGGCATCTTATAAATGGTAGATCTTACTGCCATTACTGTTACTGAACTAAATTCGGATAGCACTTAGATGTGAAGAGGTTTAACTATCTGACAAAGATAAAGCTTTGCAGTGGTAAGCTGACTCTTCAAGACTTACTCTTTCAATTTGATAAGGAACGGAACTGCATTTGAAGGAAAGGGGACAATAGTCACAAAGGCATGCCGCTATGTTGTTTCCTCGGAATCTAAAATAGGTTGCCACAGCTAGACTATAAGGGGCGCATAGAAAACCAACTGCAGACACAGCTGGAGGTGGAAGCAAGCCCAGATCAGGAAGGGCCTTGAATAGGCCTCGGATGGCATGACATAGCATTTGGGCTCCCAAATGAAAAATAAACAGAAGGCAAAGGACACTGAACTTAAACTTCTCTACAATTTCATGTGTTGCTATTGAGGAAGATAATTCATTCCTTCATTCCATTTCCCAGATGGAGATATCATAAGAGTTCTAGAGTTTCAATACCTTTAACACTATGGTAATTCCACAGCAAAGTGACGTTTCCACTTGCAGTAGGGTTAAGAACTCACAGAGCCCTTTCTTGTCAGATCCCTCTGTACTGTGGGATAGGTAGAACAGACTAAATCACAACTTATTTCTGAAGACCCTGATGCTGGGGAGACGACTAAATGACTCTCCAAGACCTGACAGCCAGTAAGTGACAGATAGAGATTCACACTCATGACTTTGGACTTCAGATCAGAAGCCTATCAGGCCTTCTGGAAAGAACTTCTGGGTCTTTCATCTATCAGAACTGGGCTGGTTTAGTCTCTCTTTTCCCAAACACAGTTTGCCTCTGTGCTTCTTCACACAGATCTTCCTGCCCAGGATGCCCCTTACTCCTCTCCTCATGACTTTCTATTTATCCAAAATCTGACCACCAGAAATGTGCCAACTCAGGTTCTTCCCCATCTGAGAAAACTTCTCTGCTCCTTCTAGCCATAGAAGAATTTCTCCGAGTCACTTCCCTATCCTCTTATGTAGCAGGACCAAATTCTTATACTAATCTTCTTTGAGCTTCCTTTTCCTTCATTTTCTTCCTAATCCTTTTCCCCTGGAAATTCACAGACATCAACCTTACCTTGAGTGAAACTAGAATTTTAGAGCAAGAATAAAAAAAATGCAAGAAAGGCTTAATGTTTGTTCATAATTTTACTCTTCAAAAAAGGCTTTTTAGGGGGGCCTGGGTGGCTCAGTCATTAAGCGTCTGCCTTTGGCTCAGGTCATGGTCCCAGGGTCGTGGGATTGAGCCCCGCATCGGGCTTCCTCCTTGGCGGGGAGCCTGCTTCTCCCTCTCCCGCTCCCCCTGCTTGTGTTCCCTCCTCACTGTCTCTATCTCTCTCTGTCAAATAAATAAATAAAATCTTTTAAAAAATAGGCTTTTTAGTCTAAAGAAAGTACCAGATAAAATATAGGCTATAAAAATAAATTGGAAATGGAATAACAAAGAACCAGGTATCGAATCCACAATTCCCACATCTGTACTCAAGGAAATCTGTTGGGGGAAAACGTGGAAATGTCAGCAGGGCCAGCATCCTTGAATTGCCAACAAGCATGAGAGACCAGTACAAAGTCGATACATGGTAGTTTCAGTCATTCAAGGTAGTACCCTAAGTCACCCCAAAAGAAAAGCCAAATTAGAGTGACTTCATTGTCATAGGGCATAGACCATCTGTCAACTGCCCTCTTTAGTTGCTAATGAAGCATCCAGAAAAAGAAAATACACAAGGTCCTAGGGCTTTCACAATCTGCACTAGAATTGACCATAGCCCTCTGTCAGTGGTCCAGAACAATATGAAAGTTGGACCCCTAGAGTCTCATGATGCTATGGAAATGGCCTAGAAGGATGAATTCCCTACCTCATCCCGCTGAATAACTTTAAATCCAAGGAGATGATGTGGTGGGATGTGCAATGTAAAGTTCAGTTCTGGAAATTGGGTGGGACTGGAGAATGGTGAAACCCAATCCCATTACAGTTTTAAATTCTATGTGGTTATTAAATTTCTCATGTATTTATGTCTTCACTCCACAACTAGATTATTAAATACTTTTTGGCTAAGACTAGTCTTATACTTTTGTGTATCTCTAACAGCACTTATAGAAACTAGATGCATAAAAAATACCAATTAATTGGTAAGATGATAATTTTTCAAAGTCATTTATATAGTAGTAGATGACAGTGTCAAATTTTAGATTTGGAACTTCTGACCTTTTTTATTTTTTTGAAGAACTTCTGACCTTTTTAAAATAGTTTTTCCAAAAACCCATATTAATTCATGAAGTGAATTAAGTATCAATAGATACCACACACATATTTTTATACCACTGGAATTATTACAACTTTTTGAAATGCACATGCATTTTGTCCTTACCTTTTACCCAAGGTCAGGGTTGTAGGTAAATGGGAAAGTAAATGTGCTAGGAGTCTTGGGAATAATGCCTTTATGAAGTCTTTCTTGACCCACCACAGTCACGGGGAGGAAATGTCCTTATTAATACCTTCATTTTTACCGTGTTGGTATTTCTATCATAGCTGTTATTACATCATAACCCTTTCCTATTTATATATTTCACTTTCTCTAGAACAGTGGTTCTCAACCAGGAGACATTTGGCAATGAGTGGAGACATTTTTAGTCGTCACAATTGGGGGTGAGGGGAAGTGGGGTGATATTGGCATCTACTAGGCAGAGACCAGGGATGCTACCAAAGTTCATATAGTGCACAGAACAAGCCCTCCAACAAAGAATTATCTGACTCCAAACGTGAATAATTCTGAGTTGAGACTTTAGAGTGTAAATGCCTTGAAGGCAGGGATCATGGCTTATTTAGTCTGAATTTTAAATGTCCAGAATATAGTAATTTATCAATATTGTAGTAACACATTAAATATTGCTGTAAAAAGAGCCTCCCTTTCAGGTTGTCTCAGGGCTGTCTCTCCATCTTGAGCCAGGTAACTGTCACTTCTGTTTCTCTTTGCAGAACCCAGAGTTTTATCTGTCTTCCAAGGAAAAGCAGTAATAAATATGCATTAATTGCTTACTTATGTGTAGGCATTGTCTCAGGCTAAGGATAAAGCATGCATAGAAAAAAATTCCTGCAGTTTATGGTGATACCATACTGAACACACCCAGTCTCATCTGATCTCAGAAGCTAGGCAGAGTAGACCCTGGTTAGTACTTGGATCAGAGGAAAAAATTCCCTGCCCAACTCTTCTGCCCTGTTATCTCCAAATAAGGCCAAGACACTCTTAATGATACTTAAAAGCTTTTTTAAAAATTATTAATTTAAGGAGTTTTTTTTAATTATTACAGAGAAGAACAAGCAGAATTTGTTGGATACTGTTTTAGGAAAACATAACATGAAAGAACTCAGATGTCAATGAGGCCAGACTTCACATAGATCGCTTCCCCAACTCCTTGGAGTTCACAATTAACTTCTCATGTATCTATTTCTGTATGTCGGTGGGAAGGTTATCATTTTCATGCAGGTGAGAAGCCTTCCACGAGAGAATATCCTAGAGTGACCATCATGGGGTAAAAGGAGACCTTGAGGATAGAAACATAACTGGGCCATCCTGTAAAGAACATATCAAGGGATCTAGATGTCACTCTGGTCAATGAAGAATTGTTTAAGAGCTATAGTTCATTCTGGAGCTGGCAGACTGGTCTTTGTACATTTGCTGCTGTAATTCTGAAATTAATTTCCCAACGAGAGGTGTTTCATTGACTTGAAGAGCACTTTCCAGTAGAACTTCCCACAATGATGGAAATGCTCTATAATATACCCTTTGTGGAGGAACTGAAAAGTTACCTGGCAAAGGCTATGTATCAGGAAAAGGTCAAGGATAAAGCCCAACAACAATTCAATCTACCTTAAGGTCCTATATTGTGGTATCCAACAGGGCAACCACTAGCCATATAGGCCTGTTGAGCACTTGAAATGGTTGGCGGTGAGGAACTGAATTTTTAATTTAATTTAATTTTAATTAATTTAAATTTAAACATACTTTATGGCTAGAGGTTCTGGTACTAGATAATACAAACCTAGAAAAATCTATGCTCTAGATTAGTATTGTCTAACAGGAAGATAATGATTTTAAGTTTACTAGTAGCCATATTAAAAAAGAGAAAATTAAAATTATTTTCAAGAATATATTTTATTTAACCAATTTATGCAAGATAATATTTTAATATTTAATACACATAAAGTGATATCATTTACATTATTTTATTGAACTAGGTCTTCAAAATCTGGTACATACTTTACACTTAATAGCATATCTCAGTTCAGATGCTAAATTTCCATGGGTTAACATGGACCATAGTCCTACAAAAAGAGTAAATAGAGAAATATTTTTATGCTGCTTCCATTTTTAAATTTGAAAATACATTAATTAAAATGAAATAACATTAAAAATGTCCTTCCCAGGTCACACCAACCGCATTTCAGACACTCAGTAGCTACATGTGGCTTGTGGCTACCATAGTGGATAATGGAGCTCCGAATAAACAAAAAACTCACAAAATTTAGAGGAAATAGAGATGAGTTGATTTTGTAGTGACACCAAGATAATAAGTGTGAAGAGAAGTTGCCACTATTTAGATTTAGATGCTGGGATTTCCTACCAGAACAAAAGTGGAAAATAAAACAACTTACAGAGATGGAACGTCCGCATTTCCTGTTCACGTTCTTATTCTCCAGTTTGTTCTTTCGGAGGTTGCACTATTTCCAGCATGTAAATTTGGCGTGTCCTGCCCCCACATGTTCCCTCTGCCCCCACTGAGGAAAACCTCTCTATAAATGAAGAGCTCCAGGGATTCAGCCCAGCTCATGTTAGGTCTTCACATTTCATTCTGCGTTACCACGGTATCCTCAGCACAGCAGCCCCTGCCTCCATGGAGCCATCACTATTCTGGCTCATATTACTGGTGTCTTCTTCCCTCTGGGTTAAGCAGCTGTTGAGAAGTACAGAAGAGTACTATACGCTCTGGATTCACCTTCCTCTCTCCATCCCCCAGTCCAGAAAGATCAGATGTGAGAAACTGCTTGTTCAAAGAGAAATAGGGCTGAAACTGATCTCCACGTTCCTGTATCCAACTTTTTTCCCCACCTGACTCTCCCAAGTATTAATGGAAAACTGTTTGAAATGTCCAAGGGGGAGACAGGATGTTACTTCTAAAAGGGCACGCTATCCCTCATACACGCAGTCCACATCTTGTGAAGGCCATCCACATCCAGATGCAAAGAAGGCCCCAGAAGGATGTGGGAACTTCTATTAGAGAACCATTGCCAACTGTTCCTTGGAATATCTTTCCTTGGAAGTGAGAGGCTAGCCCCAAGACACTCACTATTAATCAGCCAACTGGCACATTTCAAACTTCCTATTCCGCTTACGGACAGTCTAATTTTGTCAGATGTTGCAAGGGCTTTCTGCGGGGCATTCTTTTTCTTAATAGATTTCAGGTGCAGAAGGTTGAGTTCATCATTTTCCTGAGTTCATCATTTTCCTCAGTTCATAATATTTTATTATCTTTGGTTGAGACAAGTCCCACTTATTTATGTATTTGTTCATTCATTTATTCATTCATTCATTCATTTTGCTACAAATATCCCTTTATCCCCTTTCCTCACTCCTAAATCTCCCCCACTACATAGGCAACCATTACATGCTATTTAATATCTTCTCTATTTTAGTATATTATAAAAGATGTGTACTTTCTGTGTGCATGTATTTTAAAACTATCTCTGTTGCTCATTTGATATTATTTACTTTATTTATTAGCTTTTCACTGGTGTCTGTATGTTGAAGATCCCTCCATGTTGCTATATGTACAACTTACCTGTTGCTTCTGACTGTTACATAATACCCATGGTGTGCACCCACTGTACTTTATCAATCCCCTGTCCAGGTGAGGGGTACCCAAGCTGTTTCTAATTCCCATCACCACATATAACTCTGCAATGGCCTTCCTCATCCCATGTTCCTTTATGTAACTACGTGAGAATTTCTTTGGAATACTGACAAGGGGAAGAGGGCAGTCTGTGTATTTGGCTTGGCATTTTTACCATGACATCTCTCACTCCAGAGGCCAGAGAACCAATATGGTTCTGCAAGCTGCTAGGTATATCTATCCCAATTAGGTACTCAGGCACTAAAGAAATAATCATAAGCTGAGCCTATGGACAAACTGGACCTACTGTGAGATGCACCCAGTCCCAAATTCCATTTATCATTTGGCCTCTCTATATCCTCATTCAAATAGGAAGGTCATGATGACATTCTGGGTCCTTTGGTGGCAGTGTCAGCTGTATTCAACATCCCTCCAGGGTAGAGTTACTCTGATTACTGGTTCGGGTACTTCTGAGGAAGAATTGGTGGAATATTTATTTTATACGCTTGCAAAAGTTGCTTTCTGGAATTAATAGGCTCTAAGTTGGAGAACTATCTCAAATTTAGAAACTAGGTGAGAAGTCACAATTTTCCATTTTAGTAGCTAACATCAGTCTCTGCTTACTTTTTATTTTTCCAGTTACATAAGTCAGTCATTCACCCTACCCATTATCTGTCACTAGAAACAATACAAATTATTTACTCTTATGTGTCACTACATTTCCCCTGGTATTAAGTACTATCACCTAGCCTCTACATTTCCAGAATCCTATCTCTCCATTTCCATCAGGGCACCATGTTCTGAGGCAGCGTCTGCATGACAAACTCTGACTGGGAGAGAGAGAATTCTGGATTCATAGGGGATCAGAGTCAGGTTCCAGGTTGTGTCATCTCACATAGTAAACACACTCAAACATTCTCAACTCTCTGAGCTCTTTGATTCCACTGCCAAGGCAGGTTCAACATCTCCAACTAATTTGCTATAGGTCTAGATTACTGCCATGGCCAAGTTTTAAGAAGACAATCTAGCAAACTATTAGGACCAGCCTCAAGATATTAAAGCCACAGTCATGGGAAAGTGTCCCTAGGCCAACAATTTTTTTTCTACCTGGCCTTATATTCCATCCATTCTGTATTAATTTCCTAGGGCTGCTATAACAAAGTACCATAAACTGGGTGACTTAAAATAATAGAAATTTATTCCCTCACGGTTCTGGAGGCTAGAAGTCTGAAATCAAGACAATAGCATAGCATGTTGTCTCTGAAAGCTCTAGGAGAGGATCGTTTCTTGCCTCCCTAGCTTCTAGCAGTAGCCAGCATTCCTGAGGCTTGTAGACATATCACTCCAACCTCTGCCTCCATTGTCACAAGACAGCCTCCCTGTGTGTCTCTGTGTCCCTGTGTCTTCACATCAGCCTCTTATAAGAACATGTATCATGGTGTCTGGAGTAATTCACATAATCTCTTCATAACTTGATTACATTCATAAAGTCCCTATTTACGAATCAGGTCACATTCATAGGTACCAGGGGTTAGAACTTCAGCATAACTGTACAGGGGACACAATTCAACCCACAACATACTCTATCCCAACTCTAGTCCAACACCTTTAATATCTGCTCCCTTATGTGGTCCTCTGTTTGATGTTGATACATAAGTGCCAGGTCCTGCAACTTTTTTAGTAACAAAGCTATTTCCTTCCAGTAAAGGAACTGTACTTTCCTGCTCATGCTAGATTGAGACCATTCCAAGTTATCAGTCTGCAGGCAAAGAGGGGAGGGAAGTGCAGATGTTGAGAACAAGCATCATCTTGCAGGGCATTTATCCAAGGTGAGATAAATGAAAGGCAATCATAACAAGGAGGAAGGGGTCACTTCTGCCACCCCAAAAGACATAGAAGAATTTGGGAGTTCAAATATGCTCGAATAGCTAAAGAAAAACATGAACAAAGAGCTAATGTAAACCAGGAGAATGATGTATGAAAAAACAGAGAGTATCAATTAATATAAATTATAAAAAGGAACCAAATAGAAATTCTGAGAACTAGAATAACAGAAATTAAAAAATCACTAGAGGGATTTAACACCAGATTTAAGCACACAGAAAAAAGAATCACAAACTTAAAAGAAGATATGATCTAGTCTAAGGAGAAGAAAGAAAAAAATAACGAAAACAGAGTCTAAGAGATACTGGGAAGCCATCAAGCATACCAACATAAGCATAATGGGAATTCCAGAAGGAAAGGAGAACAAGAAATGGGCAGAAAGAATATTTGAAGAAATAACGGCTAAAAACCTCCAAATTTGATTAAAAAAACACTATTCTACATATTTAAGATCAATGAACTCCAAGAAGAAAAAATTCAAATCGATTCATACTGAGACATGTTATAATCAAATTGTCAAAAACCAAAGATAAAGAGACAATCTTGAAAACAGTCTAGAATAGAGCCTCTGTTCTATGAGTAGGATCTGGTTGCAGGAAAGGAGTGCCCAATCTCTTGGCTGCAGTAACCAGTTTAGTCTCTTCAGCTGGGAGGTGGAGGGGATTCGGAATGCTGGCAGCTTGTGTCTCCTGTCGAGATACTGCAAACCTTGAGCAGAAGCTGATGGGAATGGGAACTTCCTCTTCTTGGCTTCATCCACCCAGAGTGGAGCTTCCCTCAGCTTGAACCCCCAGAGAGGGGTGGGAGGAAGGAAGCAGATTGTGGCTTGAATGCCACGGACTCTCACAGTTCTTATGGAGAGTTAGATTTTCTTAAATAAATACTTCTACCTTAGGACAATTTACAGAGGGCTTAAATGGTTATGTTTGTTTGTCCGTTTGTTATAGCTTTTGCCAGCTTTGCTTGTTTCTCGGGGGAAGAAAGTCCATGGAGTTCCTCATGCTGTTTTATAGAGGTGGAACTCACCACTGTGATACTTTTTATCCATGCTAAGATCTCTTAAGGAAACCTCAGTGACCGGTCTGCAACGCTCATGTAGTAGTTGACCTGCACCAAAAAAAAAAAAAAAAAAAACATTTCCAGTGGACTTTGTAGAATGTAACAGAAATTTCATGACTTTTTAAATGTTAATTATCCTAGAGCTAGTTGATGTTGAGGCTACATTTTGCCACCATGGCAGCTACCATCCATAAAACATAGATATTAGTACCATGGCCACTGCCACTCAGATGCCACCAAACTTGTATTTTCTGCATCCCCCCTCTTCCTGGCCACCCAGTGTTTATGATGAAATAGGGAAACTATCCCTGCTTTCTCACACTAGGCCACACTTTGTCACTGAAGTGGGCACTGAAGGAAACATCATTACGCTCCCTGTGTAATACAACATCCCTCAACAGTATGCCTCTATCATCTGTCTGATGCCTCTCTTTTCATATACATAGACCTGCCTCCACGGAGCTGGACCTGGAAACCAGTGTCTGAGACATGTATCATTGGACCATCAAAATATTAGTTCCTGCCTCTTTGCCTTTGCACACACAAAACCCTAGTAAAAATCTTTACAGAAATATGGTCACAATGGTTTCTCACATTAGTTTATTAAATATGTATATTTTTGCCTATCTCCCAATAGACACTCAAGCTTTTCCTAAAGCAACAGTTGGGAAATTTTGGCCTGTGAGGCAAATCTGGCCTACCACCTTTTTTGGTACAACCCATGAGTCAAGAATGGTTCTTACAGATGAATATTTATAATCAATTTTATAATAGGAAATGCTAACTTTGAACCCTTGTTAGGTGCAATGTTATCCCTCCAAAAGTAATTCTATTCTTCTCTCTAATAGACATATCACAGAAATGTTTGTACTTCATTATTATATTTTGAATTTTACCATTAAAATATTATAGAAATGTGCCTTCTTTTCATATAATATCCTATATATTATCCTCAAATTGTCTTGTCACTCCACAAAGTCTACCATATTTACTATCTGTCTCTGTAAAGAAAAACTTTTCCAATTGCTACCCTAATGGATGCCCACGAGAATCTGAGTTTGAAGACTGCTAGAGAAGAATACAAAAGGTGTGAAAATTGGCACCCTTCTGCACAGGATATAGTGTCGTGATCTGGAGGAAAGACTATGAGAGCTAGTGACAGAGCTGGAAGGCCCAACAGCACAGCCACAGACTTCCAGCAGATGTATCAATTTACTCCTTTCCTGACCAGATGGAGACTATAAAGCTGGAAGCAAGGCAACTTTCTTTGTACCAGTTCTTTACACTGTCAACACATAAACTCCAAAAAATGGCAGGCACCTTGCTTTCTTCAGGGCAAAAACACTTTCAATGAATTTTTATTAGCCTAATTCTCACCCATATGCATGGTTAACCCACCGTGCAATGTTTCTTTATGCTCCAGCCACCTGCACAGTAGCATGCTATATTTAGGTCAGAGGCAACAGGACATGGTAGAAGCTTTGCAAGAAATAGAAACTTAAGGATTTATCCTGCCACTTAACCTAATCTATTAAGTGATTTACTCTACCAAATCCACCATTTTCTCCTCTATGAAATGCAAATTATAATACCTAGCTATTTCCAAGGCTGATACTCAAAACATTTAATGACCAATATATTGCACAGGCATTGATCCATCAGAAAGAATGTTGACCGGGGCGCCTGGGTGGCTCAGTTGGTTAAGCAACTGCCTTCGGCTCAGGTCGTGATCCTGGAGTCCCAGGATCGAGTCCCGCATCGGGCTCCCTGCTCGGCAGGGAGTCTGCTTCTCCCTCTGACCCTCCCCCTCTCATGATCTCTATCTCATTCTCTCTCAAATAAATAAAATCTTAAAAAAAAAAAAAAGAATGTTGACCATGAAGAGCAAATAAGCTGCAGAAGCCAGACTTATTCATAAGTTGTGTGGGGACAAAATGACAGATAGTGTGTCACGTGCTCAGCAGAGTTTAAAAGACAGTAAGTTCTTCATAATTTTTGCTATCATTGAGATGATACAATTTCTTTTCTTCCTTAAAGATGATTTCTTACCTTATTTACTAAAATGCACTGTATTTCCTTTAAGTGGTGTATTCATAATGTCAGCTCTCCTATTTTTTTGAGCGGGGAATAATCTCACACAATGAAGAAATGGGTTCTCTTTAAATAAATATCTGGAAATTGGTAATGCTTAATGTTGGCGTGAGTGAAAAACATCTCTTGGCTGAAATCAAGATATTGAACAACTCTTAGCATCAGTGATTAGGAAAGAGATCAAACAAGATCAGCGGAGTTTTGTTTTGTTTTTAAGATTTTATTTATTTATTTGCTAGAGAGAGAGAGAGTACAAGCAGGGGGAGCGGCAGGCAGAGGGAGAAGCAGGCTCCCCGTTGAGCAAGGAGCCCGATGTGGGACTCGACCCCAGGGCCCTGGATCATGACCTGAGCCGAAGGCAGACGCTTAACCAACTGAGCCACCCAGGCATCCCAAGGTCAGTGTTTTACCTCCTAATGAGTTCCACCATGATATGTAATTGAAATGATTACTTCTTGACAATGTATGCAACATGTTAGGTAATATTCTAATTGCTTTACACACATTAGCTTATACAACCCTCACAACAACTCTATCAGATAATATATTGGACACCTTTCAATCATCATTTCACATTCTCTTTATCTCTCTTTTCCAGTGTTCCTTATAACCATAGCAACCAGTTCTGCCTGGATTCCTACTAGCTTCATGTTGTGCAATTCATGGAATCTAGCTTCAGGCCACCTACCTTGGTTCAGGCTTCTGTAACAAAGTACCACAGACTGGTGGGCTTATCAACAACAGAAATTTATTTCCCACAGTTCTAAAGGCTGGGAAGTCCCATCAAGGCCTTCAAGGGAGGGCTTTCTGGTTCATAGACAGCCATCTTCTTGCTGTATCCTCACATGAGAGGAGCTATGGAGCTCTCTAGGGTCTTTTGTATAAGGACACTCATCTCATTCATTTCCCAAAGGCCCTACCTCCTAATACCATTACATTGTGGGGTTAGGATTTCAACTATGAATCTGAGGGAGACACAAACATTCAGTCCATTGAACCACCTATTCCATTTGCTTTTATCTCCAACCCCCGAGACCTCTCTTTTGATGTCCCAGAGTAGGACACCAAGGTAATTAGATCAGTGCCTTCATCTGCAGCCCAGAAATAAAAAAGGTGTTAACCCCCAGGCAAATCTTTACTCAATGATGATAGGAAGCTGATAGATTAATTTTTACCCCAAGATGGACAGTCTTCAAATGTTTTTCATATGGATTTTTGGAAAGTACTGCAGAATTAAGTAACTGGTAGCATATAGCAATGGCCAATTCAGTAATACATCTTTGTATTGGCTCTCCCTTCTTCTCTGCATCACTGCTTTGTCCCTTATTCTTCCTCTAGACACATGGCTGTCTATGAACCAGAAAGCCCTCCCTTGAAGGCCTTGATGGGACTTCCCAGCCTTTAGAACTGTGGGAAATAAATTTCTGTCGTTGATAAGCCCACCAGTCTGTGGTACTTTGTTACAGAAGCCTGAACCAAGGTAGGTGGCCTGAAGCTAGATTCCATGAATTGCGCAACATGAAGCTAGTAGGAATCCAGGCAGAACTGGTTGCTATGGTTATGAGGAACACTGGAAAGGAGAGATAAAGAGAATGTGAAATGATGATTGAAAGGTGTCCAATATATTATCTGATAGAGTTGTTGTGAGGGTTGTATAAGCTAATGTGTGTAAAGCAATTAGAATATTACCTAACATGTTGCATACATTGTCAAGAAGTAATCATTTCAATTACATATCATGGTGGAACTCATTAGGAGGTAAAACACTGACCTTGGGATGCCTGGGTGGCTCAGTCGGTTAAGCGTCTGAATATACTCCTGAAAAATATATTCATACATCTCACTAATAAGACTTTGTCTCAGGGTCAATTTTATGGGGAACTTGGTAATATTCCAGTTAGTACCAAGACTGGACCTAGACAATAAACCCTCTAGATGAAATTTTGAAGACTGCTCACTCACCAGTCCGACAGCAGTAAGATCCCTATTTCTTTTGGTAATTGGGGCAAGGATTACCTTTGGAATTCAGTACAATTAAAATTACTAAGACTTTTACTGCTGTCATTTTGGATAAGGTGCAGGTAGAAGGTAAGGCATTAGGCTATATGGTGACCATAGCACATTAATGGTATATGGAGCCGATGATACTTATGATAATTATAGAATAGACTGGTTTTCTCTGTTGGAAGTCTTGAAAAAAAAACAAATAAAATCATAATAGCTAATTTCAACTTGAGGAATTCTGCAAAAGTCTCTAGGTCCTCTATGGAAACTTGAAAAAGACCCTAATCTCCTACAGCTGCAGGGCAGATTGTGTTGAAAATCAGGCCCCTGATCTAATTGTAAGAGTGGCAGAGCTTTAAAGGAGATTAAATGCAATCCTCAATAGATCACTTAAGTCAAAGTCGGGGATCTGGCAGGAAAAAAGTACAACTGTGTGACCTTGCACGGGGACAGTTAATGGATAAGCCTGAAACTCTTTTGTGTGTGTGTAAAATCAGATTTATTGAAGTATAATTTATATACAATGAATTTGCCCTTTTTAGTTCAATGAGTCTTGACAAATTCATGCAACCACTACCACACAAGATACAAAATATTTTCATCATCCTAAAAAGTTCCCTCATGTTTCTTTGCAGTTAATCCCCTCCTCCCATTCCCAGACTCTGGCAACCTCTAAATTGTTTTCTATCTCTGTAGTTTCACATTTTCTAGAATGTCATATAAGTGGAACTATATACTATGAGGGTCTATATTCTTTCACTTAACATAATACTTTTAAGATTCATCCTTTTTGTACATATTAATAGTTTGTTCCTTTTAATTGCTAATAGCATTCCATTGTGTATATCACAATTTGTTTATGCATTCATCTGAGCCTGGGAATCTTGAACTCCCAGATTTCACTGGGCCATCCATGACAGCAAGGGAAGTCCCTTTCCTCCTGCCAGAGAATAGTTTCCCCTTACCTGGAGACCCTGTACTATTAAGGGGCCACACAAAACCAAACAGGGAATTACAGCCCCTGCTTTAGGAGGAAAGAGCATACACACCAAAGGGAACACTAGAATCTAGATGTGTTAGACAGAAAAATGCCCCACCCCCAGAATGTTCATGCCCTAATCCTTGAGACCTCTGAATATTACATATCAAAATGTACTTGGCAGATATGATTAAGATTAAAAACCTTAAAATGGGAAGGTTTTCCTGGATTGGCCCAACTTAATCATAGGAGAAAGGAAAAAGGCAGAAGAGAAGGTCAGAGAGATGTGGCTGGAGAAAGACATGACTTCTGTTGACTGTGAAGAGGGAGGAAGAGTCCACCAGCCAAGCAACATGGCAGCCCCCAGAAGCTGGGAAAAGTCCCCATCTCACAGCCAGTAAGAAAATGGGGACCTCGGTCCTACAACTGCAAGGTATTAAATTCTACCAACAACCCAAATGAGCAGGAAATATGTTGTTCCCTATAACGTCCAGAAAGGAATCAACTTGCAGACAAAGTGATTTTAGTCCAGTGAGAACCATACTGACATCTGACCTACAAAACTGTGAATAAAGTTCTGCTAAGTCACAAACTTTGTGGTTATTTGTTATGGAGCAATAAAAAAAACCAATATTCTGTGTCATGTATATTAACAGGAATTGGGGGAACAGGGTGTAAAAGTGTGCCTTAAGGATATTAAAATGGAAGGTAGAACAGAAAATAAGGCCTGTTTGGGGGATAAATTGATATTGAAGCACTTGTACATGACTTGGAGTCACTATTCTGGCAGAGATATATGAAATATATTCTAAAACTCTCCCAGGACCCCTCCTTAAAATATGACATGGTGATGGCCAAGTAGATGCCAAGACTTCCCTGGCACAGTCTTGAGAAAGAATTAGCTAAGAAGTAGGACTATCAGAAAGGATTTATTTTGTGAAACCAGAAAGAATCAGAGGACATTACTTTCACTAAAACAGTAAGAAATTCTCTCATGAGAGTACCTCTCAACATTTATAAGAAGTTTGATTGTGGTTGTCCTCTGCAGGGCAGGGTAGATGGTAAGAGGTCTTGACAATGCATATACCTGAATTCTAGAAGAGCAGAGGCCAGGTGGCACACTTAAACTTCAGTTAATGTTAACTGGATATAGTTTTAATAACGTACAGTAAACCAGGGGCACCCGAGTGGCTCACTTGGTTAAGCATCTGACTCTTGGTTTTCAGTTCAGGTCATGATCTCCGGGTCCTGGGACGAGGCCCCTCCTTGGGCTCTGTGCTCAGCATGAGTCTGCTTGGGATTCTTTCCCTCTCTTTCTTCCTCCTTTTCTGCAGTTCCCCCTGCTTGTGCGCACTCTCTCTCTCTCTCTCTCTCTCAAATAAATAAATAAATAAAATCTTTAAAATAAAAATAATGTACAGTAAGCCAGATTGGTTTGCAGGAACCTGAAGGAATCTGGTAATGGCTATTTCATGGTGTACCTAAGGGCAAGATAGAAAGGCATACTTTTTTATTCTTTTACAATTAAAAAAATAACAAGGGCTGATGAATAAAGGTCTGATGTCAGCAGCCATAATAAAAAATTATAATTCTTTCAGATTCTTTGACATAGGACTTTGTCATGATGAAAAATTATGATTCTTCATCCACTTTCTAGAGTTAAGTCAATTATTGAAGGGGCAAAAGGACCCTGGAATGCCACAGAATAACATATGGTAAATATCCCCTTAATCCTTTCCCCAAAGTGACCTACGCCCATTTGCCAAGGTAACTACGTATTGGAGAGGGCAGCACTCAACATTTCAGTAACTATCAGATGCAGCATCTGAGATGACAATAATGCCAGGTGAACCAAAACACCATGTTCCTACTGCTAAAAAGGAAATTTATGGAGGCCAGGTGATAAGTAGAGTCTTGTACAAATCCGTCCTATACTGTTCTAATGGGTCCATGGAATCACCCTGTGGTTATTTCCCTGGTAAAGTGTAGACCTAGTATAGATGTTGTTAGGAAATAGAAGAACCTCATTTCAGTTCTTTGTTCTGTAGATTAAAGTCATTATGGTAGGAAGGACCAAGTGGAAGCTTCTGGAAAAGCCCTCTCATACCTAGTCCACATGGATAATCAGAAAGAATACTTCTCATTGGGAAAAATCACCTTTAATCCCACCATCAAAAACTTACACAGGGAATTTTACAAGATGTAGGAGTAACTGTCCCCATTGTAGCCCCATTCAATTCACCTGCCCTGTCTCTGCAAAAGCCATATGAATTGTCTTAGATGATGTTCAACTATGACCATCTTAAAAAAGCAGTAGTCCCAATCTCAGCTACTGTGCTATATGTGATACTTGGTACGCTACTATTGATCTGTGAGTGCATTCTTCTTGAAACTTACAAGTAGGGAGGATAAAACCAGTTTGCTTTACACACAGAGGAAAACAGTAATGTTCATGGTTTTGCCACACTGCTATGCTAATGCTGCTGTGCTCTACTACAAAATGGTTCATAGTAAACTTCATGGTCTTAACAGTTCACAGAATGCCACACTAGTGTAGAAATCCCTGCTAAGATATAGCTCCAATTCTTGCATCTTTCATGTTTTATCATTAAAGCAAGACGGACCACTTTGGATTTTTGAAGCAACATATACTACACTTGGGAATATTTTTAGACCCATTCACTGCACACTCTAGAAGCCATAGCCACTTTCAAGTAACATCTGAAGTTCCAAAGTGTTTTCTTCTCTTAAAAGATCTCCACAAGGGGCGCCTGGGTGGCTCAGTCATTAAGCGTCTGCCTTCGGCTCGGGTCATGATCCCAGCGTCCTGGGATCGAGCCCCGCATTGGGCTCCCCGCTCCGTGGGAAGCCTGCTTCTCCCTCTCCCACTCCCCCTGCTTGTGTTCCCTCTCTCACTGTGTGTCTCTCTGTCAAATAAATAAATAAAATCTTTAAAAGAATAAAATAAAATAAAATAAAATATCTCCATAAATGTCCTTATGCTTCCTCTTTTATTTTCAGTACCCATCCCCCCTTTCTGTCCCTATTTCTCTCACAAAAGCCAATTTTTTCAAATTTTACTTTATTCTCAAAGAATGATTTTGCTTTCAAATCATTAATTTATGCTGTTAAATTTATGCTGTTAATCACCATATATTACATCATTAGTTTTTGATGTAGTGTTCCATGATTCATTGTTTGCGTATAACACCCAGTGCTCCATGCAGTACGTGCCCTCTTTAATACCCATCATAGGCTAACCCATCCCCCCAGCCCCTCCCCTCTAGAACCCTCAGTTTGTTTCTCAGAGTCCATAGTTTCTCATGGTTCATCTCCCTCTCCGATTTCCCCCCCTTCATTTTCATTCTTTTCATCTGTTTCATTTAGTTTTAACTACTAGTTCTTTTATTTGTTTAAAAAATGAAAGCTTAGGTCATTTATTTTAGGTATTAGTTTTCATCAAATGCAACAAAGGGTATTAATTTTCCTAAATATCACTTTGACTGTATCCTGTTAGTTTGCATTATTATTCATTTCTAAATTGTCAGTGATTTCAGTTTTAATTTCATCTTAAACTCAAAAGTTTGGAAGAAGTTGGCATGCTTTTGTTGTTAATTTCAAAGTAATTGAGTTTTATTAAATTATTTATCATTTGTTATATTTTGTTGGCAATACACCACTTCATTAATTTTTAATGAAATATGGATTAAAAACTCTCATATTTTAAAAATATCTTTCAATCTTCTTTGCAGCATCATAATGGGTAACTTTAAAACTATTCCACTGGTGTTTCAAAACCAAATATATTCTCTTTATTGGTTAAAATAAAATTAAATCAACATTCTAGTATGATTCATCCATCTTCTTTTGTTTTTGCAGGTTCATTTTGCCTATTTAATTCATTGGTTTCTGAGACAAGTGTGGTAAAATTTTCCTCTACAATGTACATGTGCATTTTTCTATTGCTTATATTTCCAAAAGCTTTTATTATATATATTATGCATGTGTGTGCATGTGTTTCTTCTATTTCTTATATTTCTAATATGTATTTCTTCTAAATAAGATGCATTCATGCTTCTACTGGATTACAATTTTATCTCCATAAATCATTACTTTTTCTGTGTAATATTTTTCATCCTGAATTCTGTTTTCTCACATACATCACCATTCTTTTTGTTAACATTTTCACAAATTATTCAACACTTTATTTTTGTATTGTTTTATTTTTCTTTTGGAAATATCTTGTAAATAGAATATAACTGAATTTGATGGATTTATTTACCTAAGACAAGAACTTTGAATTCACTAATTTAACCTCTTTGTTCTTTATGCTACTCAACAAATCTGTTATTTCATTGCTATGCTTTTAATTGTGAAGACTGATGATTCCCTTTTACAAGAAGCCATTTTTGTTGGCTTTTAAGAATGAGTTACTCTCTCAAATATTTATAAGACTATGATTTATACCCATTTTCATACTTCCTTCCACTTTCTATGCTAAATCTGGATCATGGGACAATAGGGCTTCTGTGAGGTTTACTGCTTCACTTTTATGTCTCGGTGCTCTGTAAAGGTTTGGTACATTTCATTCATCAGGATTGAGTGTTTACTTTGCACAATATTGTAACTAGATTGCATTTCCATGACCTAAGTCAGAATCCCTCTTTTCTAGGCACACAGTCCATAGTCTGACCGCCGGAGTCCTACATCTGAGGATCGTGCAGAATGTGAGGTAAGGTATGTGTCAACATGGCATGTAAAATTTACTTTCTATTTCCACGTCCCTGTGTGAGCTAAAGGTTTCCTCGTGGTACTACTCTCGTTCTTGAGGCCAACAGGACCACTTTGGCAATCTAAGGTATTAGAACTACCACTTTCACCTCTGTCCTCTTGTACAGCTATTTCACTCTTTTCACTGACCAGCTTGTTCTGCAAAATAACAGAACAAGCCAACAATGACTGAATTTTTACTTCCTCTAGAGAGCAGTTAAACTAAACTAGAGCCTCTCGTATCCAACAGGATAAAGGTTTTTATTTACCAGTTTTGTGTAAGGGAGCTAACCACGTACCCATGAGTTGTAGCCAGGGAGTGAGGTTGGACTGCCATAACAGCTCCCCGAAAGCCATATAGACAAGAATGGGTATAAGGGGAAACAGGAAGGGTCAATTACCAGAGGGATTCCTTAAAAATAGGGCAGGTGATGCTGGAGAGAAAAAAATATCAAGTGTTCTGCTTAGGATAGACATTTGGTGATTGAATGAAAGAGAGAAAGGAGGTTAAAATTAGCAAAATAACAAAACGGTTACATAAACTAGAAGGAATAAAGCCAAGTGGGCTCTCTCGCATGGTTCAACAGCTGCATAAATGTGAACCTTAGAATGCATTACAATCTAACATGTACATGATTTTTGCAGCTCCAAAAGCATTAAATAATGCCTGCTTTCCATCTGGACTATGCAGTATTTATGTGTATATTTATAGATAGTTTATCCTCAACCTACTTCAAAAAGGTTTTGTGTTGGCTTACCATGAAAGACAAGCACATAATCAGATTATTTAACAGTAGAAACAGAAAACACAATAGACTCCAAGGGAAGATAAACTGATCAGAAACATAGGTTATAGCTATTATGACTAGCATTAATTCTGGTTCTGGGCTTCTTGTCATCTAAGGCAAAATATACTCAGAGTCTGAATAACAGAAGATGCTAGTTCATTAAGAGAGACAAAGAAATCTCCTGGGAATGAATTTATCATATCTTTATTCAAAAGATAACAAAATGTACAGGGAAACCTTCAAACAGATGCAGAAGCATTTTTTATATAAATATTTTCCTCTGAACCATTAGTTATAAAATCAGAGTCTAACATTGAGGTATTTAGATAAGGCATCTCTTTAGAAGCCTAAGATATTATGGTCTTGGTATATATACCCTCTTGGACTTCAATGCTATATTCACCTCCTGCACATAGTTAATTTCTATTGATCTGTTTATATTTATTGTGGGTACTGTCTTCTTCTCAAAGCTTGTCTCAATTACCTTTTTGTCCCCCCGCCAGGTTGAGTTAGTTGTTATTCCACATACTCTATAACACTATTGCTTACTTCCATAGGAAGCATCTGCCTGTACCTTATAATAACAAGGTATTATAATTTTTCCACTGCTAGAGCCAAAGCTTATTTTTATGTCTATCTTCTTTTTTTTTTAGATTTTATTTATTAATTTGCTAGAGAGAGAGAGAGCATGGGCGAGAGAGAGTACAAGCAGGGGGAGCTGCAGGCAGAGGGAGAAGCAGGCTTCCAGGCAAGCAGGGAGCCTGATGGGGGACTCAATCCGAGGACCCTGGGATCATGACCTGAGCCGAAGGCAGCCGCTTAACAAACTGAGCCACCCAGGCGTCCCATTATGTCTATCTTCTAACTCCAATGCCCTCAATCATAATTCTAATAGAATCTTAAAATCAAATTTTTGACTTGCTAACTTTGAGAAAAGCTACATGAATTGGATGTTAGATGCTTGTGTTTCACAAGGAGAGTAGGACATGTCACCTCTGGAGAATCTTCAGACAGATCAACATTTTCCTCAAGAAATAAATTTGGATCTGGCTATAGGGCTCTCATTTATTGCGCGATTACTATCTACAGTCATTCCCTAGTTGGTATCATTGGGTTCCATAACTTTAAAGGTTATCTGTATACCAATGACTCCCAAATTAATACTTCCAGGCCCAACCTACTCCCCATGAGCATCTTTAATTCATCCAGTTGCTCATATCAACCATTGTGGAGTCATTCTAGACTCCTCTCTTTTTCTTATGCCCTGAATACATTTGCTATTACCAAATACCAAGGAGTGTGATTACTGGATCATATGATAAGAGTATGTTTAGTTTTGTAAGAACCTACAAAACTGTTTTCCAAAGTGGGGCTGTACCATTTTGCATCCCCGTCAGCAATGAATGAGAGTTTCTGTTACTGCACTTCCTCACTAATATTTGGTGTTGTCAGTGTTTTAGAATTCAACTATTCTAATATGTATTTAGTGGTATTGTATTGTTTTAATTTAAATTGCCCTGGTTATATATGGTATGGAGCATCTTTTCTTGCATTTACTATCTGTATATCTTCTCTGGTAAGGTATCTGCTCAGGTCTTTGGCTCATTTTTAAAAAGTGGGTTCATTTTCCTTATTGTAGAGTTTAAGGGTTCTTTGTATATTTTGGATACCAATTCTTTATCAGATATATGTCTTGCAAATATTTTCTATTCATCTGGGGCCTGTCTTCTCATTCTTTTGATCTTGTCTTTTGCAGAGCAGAAGTTTTCATTTTAATAAAGTCCAGCTTATCAATTACTACTTTCATGAATTGTGCCTTTGGTTTTGTACCCAGAAAGTCACCACCATACTCAAAAACATCTGGATTTTCTCCTATATTATTTTCTAGGGGTTTTATGGTTTTGCATTTTGCATTAGGTATATGATCCATTTTGAGTCATTTTTTTGTGAAGCATATAAGATCTGTGTCCAGATTAATTTTTTTTTGCATGTGGATATCCAATTGCTCCAGCACCATTTATTGAGGAAAGCCTATCTTTGCACCACTGCATTGCTTTTGCTCCTTTTTCAAAGATCAGTTGTCTATATTTATGTGAGTCTATTTCTGGGCTCTCTGTTCTGTTCCATTGATTTATTTGTCTATTTTTTTCACCAATACCATACTGTATTAATTACTGTAGCTTTACAGTAAGCCTTAAAGTCAGATAGTGTCAGTCTTAAGATTTTGTTCTCCTTTAATAATAAGTTGGTTCTTCTGGGTCTTCTGACTGTCCACATAAACTATAGAATCAGTTTGTCAACATCCACAAGATAATTTTCTGGAATTCTGATTGGATTGCATTGAATCTATAAATCAAATTGGGAAGAACTGACATCTCAACAATAGTGTCTTCCTATCCATGAGCATGGACTATCACTCCATTTATTTAATTCTTTGATTTTTTTCAACAGTTTTGTAGTTTTACAGTACCTACAGTATGTAGGTCTTGTACATATTGTGTTAGATTTACACCTAAGTATTTCTTTTGGGAGGTGTTAAAGTAAGCAGCAATATGTTTTCAATTTCAAATCCTATGTGATAATTGCTGGCATATGGAAAAGCCACTGACTTTTGTGTATTAATCTTGTATCCTGCAACCTTACTATAATTACTTATTCATTCTAGGAGCTTTTGGTTTTGTTTTCTGTTTTGGGTTTTTTTTTGGGGGGGAAGCAGTTTGTTTTTTGTTTGTTTGTTTGTTTTTGGGTTTTTATCTATCCTTTCAGATCCTCTCTGGGTTTGAAATGAACCACTAAAGAAAATCATGTTCAAGTAAAGTCCATTGCTTGAATCATTAATAAATAGGTCTCCACTAAAAACAGAGAGAGAGAGTACTAAATTTATTAGTTGGGGCCTCCATTTAACTCTTTAATCAATATTTAATAAAAGCAAATGTTTTATTTTTTTCACATAAAAATTTATTCTGGTAGTCAGTCCAGAAAAGTAAAGTCTTCCTCACAAGGTCACACACAGAACCCAAGTCTTTTCTTTCTTATTTTCTGATTCTCTAAGGTATTATCTTTATATGTGTCCATATTCCAGCTTGTGGGAAAGAGAAAGGAAAATCGGAACACAAACAGTCTCTTTCTAAGCTGATAATGTGAAAGTTATACATATCACTTTTGCTTACATCTCACTGGTCATAATTTAGTTCCACGGCCACATCTAATTACAGTGAAAGCTAGGAAGTATAGCTTAGAGTTAGTCAGCCATGTGTCCAGTTAAAATTTGGTGGCATGTGGAGGAACCTAATACTAAAATCAAGAGAATGGATTTTAGAGAAAAATTATGAGACGTCATATGACAAAATAGGTAGAAATAAAGAAGCATTTTTTTACAACTTACAGAACCCACAACTTTATGGGTTGTGTAAGTTGAAGTCAGTTTTAATGACATATGGAAATACTGTATGTATAATACTGTATATAATATAGGGAGAGGCATTGCATAACAATACAATATTTTCTCATATTTTTTAAACCCAGAGTTTCCTAAAGTATGGTTCACTCTAGTAAAAATGAACAAGTGACAATTATGTGTGGTCTTTGGACACATCTACATTTCATTTTAATAATTGTCCCTTTATTTATTGGTTACCATATTTTTTTAAAGATTTTATTTATTTATTTGACAGAGAGAGACATGGCGAGAGAGGAAACACAAGCAGGGGGAGAAGGAGAGAGAGAACCAGGCTTCCCGCTGAATGGGGAGCCTGATGTGGGGCTCAATCCCAGGACCCTGGGAACATGACCTGAGCTGAAGGCAGATGCTTAGTGACTGAGCCACCCAGGCACCCCTTGGTTACCTTATTTTTATGGCAAGCTATCCAGCTTTTCATTTACAACAAAAACATAAAATTTGCTTTAAAAATATATTTAACCAAAAGCAGAGCATCACATTTAAAGAAAAACATCAAGTTAATTATAATACAGAAATAAGATTTACATGACAAAAACGCTAAGGTGGTATACAAATCTTAATCTATACTCCTTTAATAAATATAAAAATTTCATTCTTTGTTGATATTTACAAATAAATTAAATATGGCTAAAAGCAAATGAATTATAGTTTAGCTCCAGTTTTTTTCATATTTTCCAATTGTTCATATACCTCCACACTCTGCGATTCTAATGCACTCCCATAATGAGATATAGTACCTCACTGAGAATCATTAAGTAGTGGAATCCTGAAAAATTTTAGTGTTGAGCTCCTTTCCATAAATTACCATATACTGGTTTAGGACACCCTGAGCCTCAGTTTTATATGATGGAATATTAATATCTGACCTAACCTCCCAGATTTAAGAAGGAATCTTAAGGTGTTCAACCAATATCAAATATTAGTGAACCTGCAACAGTAACTATAATCCCAGTCTCAGTAATGCCATTTTAGTCAAAGTACACCTCCTCTGAATTTGATCACTGTCATGGTGAAAAGCCTATTCATGAAGGGTGAAGAAAGCAACAGCCATGAGAACTCATGGTCAAGACAGTCAGAATCTGATTCAGAAGAAGACAGTTCTGGACTGGCACCAGTGAAAAACTTCAGACTTCAAGGGCAAAATCAATGCCAGCAATACAAAGACACAATATTGAGAATTATCCTAATAAATATCTTTTTAGAGAAACAGTCTGGGGGGAAAATGGTGTTTTCATTGCTTTTAAGGTAGTTAGGCGACTAGTGTATATTATGCAATACAGCATTTTATAAGTTACTATTCTAAACAGTATCTAAATTGATTGCTCTAAAAACATATACATATACATACACAATCTTTTAGATATTTTTTCTTTTATAAGAAATATGTCATTTTCGGGGCACCTGGGTGGCTCAGTCGTTAAGTGTCTGCCTTCCGCTCAGGTCATGATCCCAGGGTCCTGGGATTGAGCCCCGCATCAGGCTCCCGGTTTAGCGGGAAGCCTGCTTCTCCCTCTCCCACTCCCCCTGCTTGTGTTCCCTCTTCGCTGTGTCTCTCTCTGTCAAATAAATAAATAGAATCTTAAAAAAAAAAAAGAAATACGTCATTTTCTCTATTATAGAGAAGAGGAAAGTAACTCTCAGAATTCAAATGCCTTGTCTAGGATACGTAACTACAACAAGGCAACACTTAGAATGTCTACCACATTTACAGACACTCCATATATGTTTATTTGATAAATGAATGTTTTAAACAAATAAATTAGTTAAGTATTGAGAAAACTGAGAAAGTTCAGCTCCTAAAATGAAGACCTGTTTTATGCCACTGTATTGTTCTCCCATTTTCATTGAGTCACAATTCCAAAAAGTAGTAAAAAGAAACAACAACAAGAAAGTGCTATCTTATATTATAAAGGCATTTGCTGATGGCCTAGGTACTAGTTATAACAAATTTATGGTTTCAAAATCATTTCATGATTTCTTTCTGCCCCAGAATGACTACTTATACAAGTTGCCATCCATTAGAAAACTGCCTTCTGCAAAGGCCAATCAATATTCACATCACATTTAACCCACAGACCCCTTATAGGCTCAAAAACAGGATGTTCAAATTAAGTAACATATATGATGTAAAGGCTGTTTTATGGATTACTTAAAACTATTCATGACTATAAATGTTTCTATCCTTTGATCTGTGACTTTTTATTCATAGGCTCCATTCTTAAGATCTCCAAAGTTTCTCCCAACGAGGAGGCCCAAGTCTGTGATGATGAATCATGTGGGGGAACTCTGTTTTTAATTCAGGTTCCTCCCTGCCACAGAGCTTTCAGATCATGTACACAGAGCTCAGCATCCAATGAGATTAACTTCTCTGAGAAAAGAGGTGATATGTGGAAATAGCTTAGCACCAGCTCAGTTTTCTCTATCTCAACTCATCTGGGGTCATACAATTCCAGAGATAGTTGCTATGGCTACTTGGCAGGGTTGAAATTATCAGAAAAACATGGAAGATTAGAGATGGCAGTGAATTTTTCCTAAATTTGAATGACTTTCAGTGTTCTTCAAATTTTATTTCTAGATCTTAAGCATATAGATCCTATTGGATTTCTGTTGTGCCCTACTCAATTGACTCTCAAGGTAGTCAGAAGATTTTAATGCATATATTCTTATTACTTGCTCTATGATGCCTAGTATTTGGTCTCTGCTTACCTCGAGGTGCCATGGCAAAGTAGATGTGTTCCAATAACTTTCTGGAAACTCCTGATTTGGGAGTTGATTGAAAGGTCAAATTAATTTTCCTAGGAAGTCCTATCAATGATCAACTTCACTACCACCTTTCCATTAAGACTACATCTGACAAAGAATTCAACCTTCTTTCTGAATGCCTAAAAAGTAGAGAAACCCAGTCTTGACGAAAAATCTACCATTAAAAGAATGTCAAAAGAATGAAGCACCTAGAAAAAGAGGTAAAATTAAGTCATATGGCAACGAAGTTACTGTCTCTTTTTTTAATTAATTTTAGATTTTATTTACTTATTTGAGAGAGAGAGAATGCACAAGAGAATGAGAGAGAGAGAATGAACTGGGGAGAGAGGCAAGGGGAGAGGAGAGGGAGAGGGAGAAGCAGACTCCCCGCTGAGCAGGGAGCCAGATGCAGGGCTCAATCCCAGTATCCCAGGATCATGACCTGAGCCAAAGTCAGCCAGCCTCTTAACCGACTGAGCCACCCAGGTGCCCGTGCTGCCTCATTTATTGCCTCCTGTAGCAGGAGTGCTATTCGATCCATTACCAACTGAGTGGCTTTTGGTGTGGATTGGGTTTTCTGAACACACTGGGTAAAGATGATGACCACGGGCAATGGCACTAAGACAAGTACACTTAGCACATTAATTATGTGCAATAAAAGCACAGCTACTGTGGGGCTATTTCTGTTTCAAATAACAGACACAAAACCAGTCACCAAACCAATTTTGTTTGGTCACCAAACAAAACCAGTCCACCAACCAGTCCATTCCATTTGCATCCAATAGAAAGTCTGAGAGGCTTCAGATTCTTCCATTTTATCCTAAGAAGTCCACTTGACAGCAATGATTGAAAATTGGCATGTGCTTTCCAGTACTTTCCCTGGAAAGCACATGCCAATTTTCAATAGCACTCTCGACTTACACTGCTGAGATTTGATTCTTGCTTGTACCAAATTATGTGTGACTCCGTTAACTCCTGTTTGAAATGGGGATGGTGAAAGTTCTCATCTCAGATTGTTATGAGGATTAAATGAAGTAAGGAATGTTAAATGCAGGGTATACAGTAGGCACTCACTAAATGGTGGCTTTTAGTTGGGGTTCTTGGAAATATTGGAGGCTTTACGTCCATGTCACAGAAAAACACTGTAGTTTGCTACTGTTGCTAAAAATCATGTTTCCGGGTCAAGTCTTTCTTTTTTGGCCTCATCATTCAAAACTACACAAACCTTTCTTATGTTTCTGTTCTACAGATGCATTTGCTTCCATATACTCCTCATCAAGCACTCTCAAAATAATGTATTTAAATAAAATCAATCTCTGAAATTCCAGCATCATCTTATGTCCTACATACAACTGGATGAAAGGCTTGTGTCAGTGTGGATGACTTTCTAACCTTTTCTAAATATTTTGTGCCCATCTAAAACTCTTACAGCTGATATTACCTCATCTTCACATACTACTTTTAGCCTGTAAAATACCCTGCCTGCAGATTCATCTCACATAAGGATTTTATGTTTATATTTTTTGTAGGAGATAATCTTCCCTTTTATACTGCCACAAAGCAGCATGCACTAGGTACCGGAGAGGACAGTTCACGCCCGTCTAGCTGGGGTTGAAAGCACAACTCCTGTAACTTAAACATAGTTTCTAGACCCTGCTGTGATCAGTCCCATGCCTCTAGTTCCAGACAGAAAAATCTGCTCATTTTTCATTTCCTTCCCCACGTACATAGTCACACAGCCTTAAGTCTCATTAATCAAATGTTAATTTGTTCCAAGTTATGTCTATTTCAATGCAACAAATTTCTAATCCCCAGATGACCAAATCTGCTCATTCTTGTTTTATTCCCTTAATATGCTGGTGCCTGGTATTTGAAGTTAATGAGGTTTTATTGTATGCAAGCCATCTACATAAAGGGTAGTCAAGTCATATCAAGGCTCATTCTGCGCAATGCGGTTTACAGTGAGGCTGTTTTCAATAAGATGACTTTGATATTTCCAACCATATGTGTCCAGATGATCATGAGAATAGGATATGTGAGGAGAGCTGGAAATGTGACTTGTGAGGCCAAACTTCTAACACATCATGGTGGTCTACTCTCGAAAGTATACATAAATATAAAATGCATATATGAAAGAAAAAATCTGGACCACATTTCTTTTTTTAAATTTTTAAATGCAAAACAGAATTTGCCAAATACTAAGAATAATAGACAAATTACCAAACTAAAAACGAGAAACAGCTAAACATTGGTATCAGACTTCGCTATTCCTAAAGTCCAGTGAGCATCTCCCATCGCTCATCTCCCATATACCTGAATCCTCAGCCCCATGCAGTAGTCATTGTTCACTCCATCTCCAGAAACCTCTTCTTCCTTCCTGAGACCTCTAAACTCATAGCCCAGGGCTTCCAAAGCTAATATTAATATTAATATTGATATTCATGTTCCCTTATTATTTGAGGCAATTTAGCTCAGCATTTTCTCAATTTCTACCTCTCAAATTAGGCCTATGTTTTACTGAGCATGTTTCTAAGCTAAGTTATGTAAATTACATACATGATCAAGCTTGCTTTTATTTTTCTTACCCAAATTAAATATTAAAAGGTCACTAGTTTAAAATATAAGTTCAAGAGCAATAGTAAAAAATTGTTCATATCGGGTGCCTGGGTGGCTCAGTTGGTTAAGCCACTGCCTTCGGCTCAGGTCATGATCCCGGAGTCCCGGGATCGAGTCCCACATCGGGCTCCCTGCTCGGCAGGGAGTCTGCTTCTCCCTCTGACCCTCTTCCCTCTCGTGCTCTCTGTCTCTCATTCTCTTTCTCAAATAAATAAATAAAATCTTTAAAAAAAAAAAAGAAAGAAAATTGTTCACATCAAGCATTTAGCATGGTGTTTTAAATTTCTATGGCTATGTAACTAATTAACACAAACAGCAGAAGCTAAAAGCATCATGCATTTACTATCTTGCAGTTTCTGGAGGTCAGAAGGCTGAGCACAGTATAATTGGGCTTTCTGCTCAGTCTCACAAAGCAGAAATCAGGTATTGGTCAAGTTGGGTTTTCATCTAGGGCTCGAGGTCTTCTTCCGAGCTCGTTCAAGCTATTGGCAGAAACCATTTCCTTGTGGTTCTAGGTTTGAGATCCCTATTTTCTTTTGGCTATCAGCTGAGAGGGTTGCCCTCTGCTCCTAGAGAAGCCTTCAGATGCTAGCCATGGGACTTTATAACAACAAGGCAGCTTACTTCTTCAAGGCCAGCAAGAGAACCTCTTTCTTTCTTTTTTTTTTTTTTAAGGTTTTATTTATTTATTTGACAGAGAGAGAGACAACGAGAGCAGGAGCACAAGCAGGGGGAGTGGGAGAGGGAGAATCAGGCTTCCTGCCAAGCAGGGAGCCCGATGTGGTGCTCGATCCCAGGACCCTGAGACCATGACCTGAGCCGAAGGCAGACGCTTAATGACTGAGCCACCCAGGCGCCCCAAGAGAACCTCTTTCGTTTGGAATCTTTCTGACCTATTTTAAGAGCTCACCTGATTGTGTCAGGCCCATCTAGGATAATCTCTTTCTTCATTAACTCAAAGCCAAGTGATTAGGGACCTTAATTACATCTGCAAATCCCTTTACCTTTGCCATGTAGTATAGCCTAAATACAGGAGTGACATCCCATCACATTCACAAGTCTTACCAACAACCTGGGGGAGAGGATTTTACACCAGAAGGCAGAATCTTTAAGGCCATCTTAGAATTCCTTCTACCACATTTTCCACCACACATTCATGCCAAGGGACCCTTCAGAAAGGCAAATCTATTTTTGTTACACCTACAAATGTATTCTAAGGTACAAACACAAAGTATTCCTTATAATTGCAAAATTTCACTGCACTCTCCTTTTCATTCTTCCTTTAGACATGCTGTTTTGTCTTTCTAAAACAGCCTTTGCCCCAAGCCCTTGCTCCCAATTTAGCTGATTATTTCATATCCCTCAAGATCCAAGTCATTCAACTTAGAAAAACATTAATTAAAACCTACTATGAGTTAAGCTCTGGAGATACAAACTCCTTCATGGAATTATATTTTAGTAAGAGATGAGGTGGGGGAGGAATTCTAGAACTTCTGACTCTACAGTGGCAAAAGAAAGATATTTCTAAACATCATATCTTTCCACCCATTAATGCAAACCAAGAACAATAAAGAAAAACACAAGTTCCTTCTTTAATGAACTATTAATGGCTGAAGTGATGGAAATGTGTAAAGGACTTAGAAGAGCAGAGAGAGGTCAAATGTAAAGGCCTATAGATGGCGACACAGATGCGAAGTCAACTATTGGTCCACATAATCCTAGAGAAATTCTGGGATGTAAGGCACCAGATATCCATAAAACAAAACAAAAAAGAAGCTTAAAAATCTACTTAGATGGAAATTATACACCAAAATTCTCCAGACCCAGCCCAAAGAGTTGAGTCCAGTTAGAAGGAAAAGGAGGTTATAATATGTAGAATAACTGAACCAGAGAGAATTTTTACTTAAGAACACAAGGCAGAGAGGAGAGTAAGGATGGGGACCTAGATTTTTTAAAGGGGAATAATAAAAGACTATATATTAAATAGTGAGACAACCAGCTCCCACCCAAGTACAGAACATAGGCAATCAAACTTATTATCACTCAATCTCCCCAGCTCACTGGCAAAAGATTAGAGGAAGTGTCTCTAGAAAAGTTGAGCCATTCCTGAAAAAAAGATCTGGAGATACCACTGTTTGTTGGAGAGGGTGAGAGCAGTTCCACAGAGAAATAGCCAAATTCACCATTGATAACCCTACCATCCAATCATCCCCATTGACACTGACACTTTAATGCCTCACTCATATGTAAGAATAGCCAGATACAACTGGTATTTCCAGCACTTGGAATAGTTCATGGCATATAATAGCATGCAGTCCATTTGTTGAAAGGATGAATCAATGAATAAATGAATGGATTTTGCAACACTGTAAAATCATAAGTTATACTAACTTCTAAATCATAAAATAAAATTTACTTTAAAAAAAGAAGAGTTAGCAAAGGATTACTGAACTGTTGAAAACACCCTTCAACATGAAAAAAATTTTAAAAAGAATTATTAAAAGGAAGTTTAAGAAACAAAGACAATGCCAGGGCAGAACACTTCAAATGAGATAAGAGCAGACAGTGATCCACAAGTAAGAATATGATGTCATAAAAAAATGACAAGATGGATGAATCTAGAGGAAAACAGGAATAGATAACAGGAGAGAGGGGAAAGGAGGGAGAGAGAAAAGAAAACAGCAATCACAGAAAAACGAAATTATTCAGGAATGTAAATATAGTCATATACAGTACATGATTTAGTAGTATATGGCTTTTACTTGACCACAGTACTGAAAACTAATATGGATTTAAGAACAATTGTAAAATAAGTGTCATGATAGAATGGGGAGGGGCAATGGAGTGTAAGAGCTAAAAATCTTTACATACCATTATTGGAAGTCTATAGATTATGTCTAAATGAATTAAACATGAAGAAAATAGTTCTTTAGAGACAGAGAGAGATACGTTTTTAAGACTTTCAGTCTGTTTGTTTTTAAAGTTGTGGCAAAAAACAAAAAACAAACACAGAACATAAAATTTACTATTTTAACTGTTTCTAAATGTACTATTCAGCAGTATTAAGTATATTCACACTTTTGTGCAACCAAACTCCAGAACTTTTTCTTCTTGAAAAACTAAAACTAAACTCCATACCTATTAAACAACGTTCAGGTCCCCTTGCCCCAACCCCTTGCAGGCAACTACCACTCCACTTTCTGTTTATATGAATTTGACTACTTCACGTACCTCAAGTTAGTGGAATCACAGCATCTATCTTTTGGTGACTGGCTTATTCCACTTAGCAAAATATCCTTAAGTTTACCCATGTTGGAGTATATTTCAAAATCCCCTTCCTTTTTAAGGCTGAATCTTATTCTATTGTATGTATATATCACATTTTGTTTATCCATTTTTTCCATTATTGGACAGTTGAATTGTCTCCATATTTTGGCTATTGTAAATAGTGTTGCTCTGAACATAAGTGTGCAAATATCTTTCAGATCCTGCCTACAATTTTCTAAATATATATCCACAAGTGGAATTGCTAGATTATATGGTAATTCTACTTCTAATTTTTTGAGAAATTGTCATATTATTTCCATAGTGGCTGCACTATTTTACATTCCCACCAACAGTACACAAAGTTTCCAATTTCTCCACATCCTTGCAACACTTGTTATTTTCTATTTTGCCTTGTTTGTTTGGGGTTTTTTTGATGGTAGTCATCTTAATGCGTATGTGGCATTATCTTATTGTGATCTTCATTTTGTTTGATGATCAGTGATGTTGGGCATCTTTTCATGCGCTTGTTGGCCATTTATATAACATCTTTGGATAAATGTCTATTCAGGTTCTTTGACCATTTTTTAATAGGGCTATTTGTTTTTTGTTGTTGTTGAATTATAAGAGTTCTTTATATATTTTGGTTATTAACCCCTTATTAGATACATGATTTGCAAATATTTCCTCTTATTCTATAGGTTGCCATTTTCACTCTGGTGATTGGGTTCTTTGATACACAGAAGTTTTTAATTTTGATATAGGCCAGTGTGTCTATTTTTAATCTTGTTGCCTGTGCTGTTTCTTTCTTAAGAAACACTTAATTGTAATGCTTTTCTATAATTAAAAATAGTTTGTAAAATTTTGTCAATGGTACATTGTGGAAACTTTTTAAGGGGACATCAAAAAAGAGGAAATGGATATTTATTATTTTTTTAACATATTAACCTTTTTTTTTATTTAGTGATGTGAAATTCACTTATTAATTCTAATAGTTTATTATTTTACACTGTTCACTTACACAACAATGTTATTTGAGAATAAATACAGTCTTTCTTTCCAGTTGTGATATATTTTCTTTCTTTGTTTTTGCCTTATTCCATTGGATGGATCTTTTTTTTTCTTTTATTATGTTATGTTAATCACCATACATTACATCATTAGTTTTTTGTTTTTTTTTACAATCCCCACCTCCAAACAACTGAGTCATTACACACAGCCTTCTCTCGTGCTACTCTGACCTGGGGCTCTTCCCAGGGGTTGAGCTGATCTTCCTTCCATCCGTGTTTATTCCTTTGCTCTCATCAGTACCTCCAGAAAAGTCCGCTTCCTGCTGTTTCTCTGCTCACTGGTGGTTAACATTTCCACTTCAAGCCCCACTTCTTATCCCAAACCACGCTTCTCTTTCTTTTTTTTTATTGTTATGTTAATCACCATATATTACATCATTAGTTTTTGATGTAGTGTTCCATGATTCATTGTTTGTGCATAACACCCAGTGCTCCACGCAGAACGTGCCCTCTTTAATACCCATCACCAGGCTAACCCATCCCCCCACCCCCCCTCCCCTCGAGAACCCTCAGTTTGTTTCTCAGAGTCCATCGTCTCTCATGGTTCGTCTCCCCCTCTGACTTACTCCCCTTCATTCTTCCCCTCCTGCTATCTTCTTCTTTTTTTTTTCTTAACATTACATCATTAGTTTTTGATGTAGTGTTCCATGACTCATTGTTTGTGTATAAAGGAAATGGATATTTAAATCACACTGCAAGGAGCAGGTAGGTGGTCAGGGATGATTAACCCAAGGGGGCAAATGGAGGTCCTGAGTTTTAAAGGAGAGTAAAATTGAATAATTACAAATAATAGTAAAAGCTAACATTTAGTATTCTATTGTAGCCATTATGCTAAGGAGTATATATATGTGTGTGTATATATATATATATATAGAGAGAGAGAGAGAGAGAGAGAGAGTTCTCCTTTAATCTTTCCAGTGACCTCACGGCAACATAAGCACTATTACACTCAGAGGAGAAAACTAAAGCTCAGAGCGGTTAAGTCACTTGCCCAAATTCTCCCAGATGGTAACTAGTAGAGCTGAGAAGTGAAATAGTCGAACCAGAGGACAAAACATGACAAAACACACGCCCTTAGCTATGCTGTCTCTTTTTTTTTTATGTTATGTTAATCACCATACATTCCATCATTAATTTT
>NW_027397067.1:64154530-64172264 GCF_003265705.2 Callorhinus ursinus | reverse complement strand
ACATTACATCATTAGTTTTTGATGTAGTGTTCCATGACTCATTGTTTGTGTATAAAGGAAATGGATATTTAAATCACACTGCAAGGAGCAGGCAGGTGGTCAGGGATGATTAACCCAAGGGGGCAAATGGAGGTCCTGAGTTTTAAAGGAGAGTAAAATTGAATAATTACAAATAATAGTAAAAGCTAACATTTAGTATTATATTGTAGCCATTATGCTAAGGAATATATATATGTGTGTGTATATATATATATATATATATATATATATATATATAGAGAGAGAGAGAGAGAGAGAGAGAGAGAGAGAGAGAGAGAGTTCTCCTTTAATCTTTCCAGTGACCTCACGGCAACATAAGCACTATTACACTCAGAGGAGAAAACTAAAGCTCAGAGCGGTTAAGTCACTTGCCCAAATTCTCCCAGATGGTAACTAGTAGAGCTGAGAAGTGAAATAGTCGAACCAGAGGACAAAACATGACAAAACACACGCCCTTAGCTATGCTGTCTCTTTTTTTTTTATGTTATGTTAATCACCATACATTCCATCATTAATTTTTGATGTAGTGTTCCATGATTTATTGCGTATAACACCCAGTGCTCCATTCAATACGTGCCCTCTTTATTACCCACCACCAGGCTAAGCCCTCCCCCACCCCCTCCCCCTAGAACCCTCAGTTTGTTTCTCAGAGTCCATAGTCTCTCATGGTTCATCTCCCCCTCCGATTCCCCCCCTTCATTTTTCCCTTCCTACTATCTTCTTTTGTCTTTTTTTTAACATATAATGTATTATTTGTTTCAGAGTCACAGGTCTGTGATTCAACAGTCTTACACAATTCACAGCGCTCACTATAGCACATACGCTCCCCAATGTCCATCACCCAGCCACCCCATCCCTCCCACCCCCACCACTCCAGCAGCTGTCTCTTTTAATAAAGGAAGTTGTATAAGGGATTCCAGGCAGAGAGAACAAGATGAGACAAGCACAGAGGTATGATCCAGTATGCTCCGCTAGAGAAGCTGCAGGAAGTTTAAAGAGCTGGACAGAATGCCAATGAGAGGAAATGAAGCTTAGATTTCCACAAAGACCCTTGTGTGTAGGGAAGGTCTTTAAAGATATGAGTGCAAACTATAGGCACCATTGGAGGATTTAGGAAAAGAGGAACAATCTGGTTAATTTGTCTTTAGGAAGAATCATTCTGACCACCATGTAGAAAATAGACTGGAAGGTGGACAGACTGGAACATGAAAACCATGAAGTTGCAAAAATGGTGCAGAGAAAGCCTGATTTAAGGCAGAGGTTGTGGAATGGACAGAGGGTACTTATATTTTGAGAGTCTGAGGTATTAATGAGGTAGAATTTGCAGGACTTCGTGCTCAAATGTATATGGTGGATCAGAAAGAAGGGATGAGAGCAGTGGTATGGGGGAATCGTTTAACAACCTGCTTCCCAGGAGAACAAAGAACACTAGTACCCAGGGGTTTGTAGTATTTACCAATGTCCATGGTATAAATACTGAATGTAGAGCAATTCCATCATACAGACACATACAGACTCAAAAGCACAGAAAATAGCAAAATGTAATAGAATAATTTGGACATGATGAATTTATTATTATCTTTGTTTTGGATATAATTTATTTAGTTTTTAATATATATGACTTGATATTTTGATAATGGCTGTCTTTAGCAACTGGCTTACAAAATACCTGAAAATTTCACCATGATCAAGTGTGAGCTAACTCCAGCACAGGACAGGGATACCCCCAAGGTTCTGGCACTTAGGGTGTGATCTCCTCCAGGAAGCCTCCTTCGATCTTACCAGAGTAAGAAGAGAAGTCCATCTTTGGGCTCCCACGGAATCTTGTGAAGAGTTTTACCATTGCTTATTTCACACCAAATTCTCATGGCCTATTTGAGTCTTATCTTCTCACTACTGACATTCTAGTGCTTAGGAAATCAGAGCCAACTTTTTCCAAAATATTTCTGTGCCAGACACAGTTTGGCCCTGAAGTACAAAGATAAATAAGAGATAGTTCTTATCTTCAAGAAGCTCATCATCCAAGAAGAGAGACAGATAGTAAATAGTACTAAAATCCACTGTATTAAGAACTATGATAGAGGTAAAGATGCGGTACAAAGGCAGCACAGATGGATGCCAGCTGACCCAAACCAGTCATTGGTCAGTCAGAAAAAGGACCCTGGGAGTGTGTTGACATCTAATGCTCATGATTCTCTCTACATTTTCAGTTTTAAACTTTAACCAGATAAGGAAAAAAACAAAAAAACAAAACTTTGACATGAACATCAGCCTAAAAGCATTAAAGCTAAAACACTAAGGCCAATTTGAGTATTAATGGAGAGAGAGCGCTCTGAGTATTTTTTCACTCTTAAAATTCTATATATTTTTTAAAAGATTTTATTTATTCATTTAAGAGAGATAGAGACAGAGAGAGCACCAACAGGGGGAGAGAGGCAGAGGGAGAGGGAGAAGCCGACTCCCCGCTGAGATGGGAGCTCGACATAGGGACTCCATCCCAGGACCTGGAGATCATGAACTGAGCAAAAGGCAGACGCTTAACCATCTGAGCCACCCAGGTGCCCCAAGACTCTATATAATTAAAACAGTCCAGATTTCCAGGTAAAATTTCGTAGTCCCTTCATTTTCCAAAAGGAAGTATTGGCTTGAGTCAGGAAGAGGCTTCTGAATTCTCTAAATACAGGAGTGAAGGGACAAGGTGTTAATCTCTGCTGTCTCAGTACCCCAAATCAGGCCCTAACAGAAGGCAATTGGTAGGAAACTCTCTTAAAAGTCTAAGAAGTTTTCTTGTCTTCCTTCCACAGTTAGAGGAATGAAGCAGCTGGACCCCTATCTTGTGCAGGGATGCTTTGGGATAATTGAATCATTACTCTCACTGCTCCAGACAGCCTCAGCAAACATTCAGTTGCTGGTGGCCTTGGCAGGATTGTCATGCCAGGGGCTGGTCTGCAAATGCTCAGCACCAAAGTGAAATGCCATTCGTCCTTGAGAACAAGAGCTCCTTCGGGATTGTGAACCATGGGTCACTGTCCTTCCAGACTACCCAGATTGGGTATTTTGCAGTGTTCAAAAAATATTTAGTGCTACTGATTTTTTGCATATGTGTGTTTTTTCAGTATGAATAGGGACCATCTTTGCAGAAAGGTTGTGAGGTCCACAGCACAATGTAGGTGAGATATCATTGTTACCAAGTAAGTCAATTTTCTGGCTTTTGACACTACAAAGTCTATTTTAAATTTCTCAACTAAGTTTAAGCTCAGGGCTGCTATCTAACTAGTTATCTAAACTTTTAAAAATGTCTTTTGAGAGAGAGAGAGACAAACCAAGAAACAGACTCTTAACGCTAGAAAACAAATTGATGGTTACGGGGTGGGGGGGGATTGAAATAGGTAATGGGGATTAAGGAGAGTACTTGAAGTGATGAGCACCAGGTGATTAAAACAAAAAACTTAAAAAAATAAAAACAAAATTCAAAAAGTCTTAAATTCTTTGAATCTGTTTCTTTAACTCAGAATCTCTGCTTACAAAACTTTTATAAAGATTAAATGAAATAATGTTGAAGAGTGAGCAACTAGTATTTGCTAAACTAGGAAACACCATGTAGATATAATGTGTTATGTTACTAATATTATTATTAATGCTAATAAGTGGTATTTATTTAAATATCTGTTTATAAAAAGGTTTTACACAATTATAAATTAAGTTGGGATGTTGATACAAAAGCCAGAAAACATAAAAAGAATGATGGCCTTTATATCATAAATATCTAAAGTATAAATTTTCAAAAATCATAAATAGAGCCAAGACATAACCACCTGAGAAACTGTATAGGATACATATAAAAAAATTATACTTCTATATGTACAATAATGTAGACAAATAGTTCAATATATAATAATATATAGGAATAAAGACTGTTAACTTTAAAATATTAAAGTTTTTTTGTAATCACAGAAATGATGACATAATGAAATGTGGAGATTTTTAAGATCATTTTAGCAAATATTTAAAAACTGATGATACATTAGGCTACAAGTATGGGAAGGAAAGATACTCTCAAACCCTGTTCATAGGAACAAATTAGCTTTTCTCAAGGACCATTTGGTAAAATACATAGCAAAATTTAAATATGCATATCCTGGGACACACCAAGTCAATTTCTAGAAATTATCTTTTTTTAATCCTTTAAATGTGTCATTTTTTAAGTCTTTATTTAAATTCCAGTTAGTTAATATACAGAGTAATATTAGTTTCAGGTATACAATACAGTAATTCAACACTTCCATACAACACCTGGTCTAATCACAGCAAATACACTCCTTAATCCCCATCTACTTCATCCATCCCTCCAACCCACCACCCCACTGGTAACCATCAGCTTTTCTCTATAGTTAAGAGTCTGTTTTATGCTATGCCTCTCTCTTTTATTCGCCCTATGTTCATCTGTTTTGTTTCTTAAATTCCACATATGTGTGAAATCGTACAGTATTTGTCTTTCTCTGACTGACTTATTTCACTTAGCATAGTACTCTCTGGCTCCATCCATGTCATTGCAAATGTCAAGTCCATCGACTGATGAATGGATAAAGGAGATGTGGTGTGTGTACACACACACACACACACACTGGAATACTACTCAGCAATAAAAAAGAATTCTTAGACATTATCTTAAGGAAACAATTAGACAAATTAAACAAAATTTACATAAGATGTGCATTACAATGTTTAAAGTATTAAAATATTAAAATTGTAGCACTAGTGGGGCGCCTGGGTGGCTCAGTCATTAAGCGTCTGCCTTCGGCTCAGGTCATGATCCCAGGGTCCTGGGATCGAGCCCCGCATCGGGCTCCCTGCTCAGCGGGAAGCCTGCTTCTCCCTCTCCCACCCCCCTGCTTGTGTTCCCTCTCTCGCTGTGTCTCTCTCTTTAAAAATAAATAAATACATAAATACATAAAAATTGGAGCACTAGTTATATAAATTATAGTTTATTTAATGGAATATGCAGCTATTACAAATATCCATATGCATCTATATTTATTGACATGTTATATTAAGATATTTCTGGTATATTATGGGATATTCATGACATACTAACAAAAATAGTTTGAAACCGTGTGCAGAATTTAATTAAATTTTTGTAATATAGCATGATAGACAATAAGATATTAACCTTGGTAAGGATAATAATGTTATTAAATTATTTTTCAATAAGCCTGTATTATTTTTATTATAATAAAGGAAATTTTTTATTTCAAAGGAATAATTTTTTTCTTATTATCTGTTCTTTACCAAACTGAAATAGACATCTTATCTTTATGATAAATTACTTTTTTCTCTCCCACTCCTATATTTTCCTCTAGCTGCTTATTGCATCCATCATTCAGTGATGCTATGATTCAATGTTGTCACAATTTGTCTTCATCATAGGACTTGTGACATCACAAAGTCAAGACTACTCTGAGTTGAGGTCATAGTGACCCTAAAAAAGAAATCCCTATATATCAAATATTTTCTTTTTAACCAATTTTTTTAAATGAGGTTGGTTTTTTTTAAAGATTTTATTTATTTATTCAAGAGAGACAGAGAGAGAGAGAGAGAGAAGCAGAGGGAGAAGCAGGCTCCCAAGGAGCAGGAGCCCGATGCGGGACTCGATCCCAGGATCCTGGGATCATGACCTGAGCCGAAGGCAGACGCTTAACCATCTGAGCCACCCAGGTGCCCCTCTTTTTAACCAATTTATGAAAGGAAATGAAGGTGAAAAGGAGGAGGACAACTAAAAGGAGAAAAAAATAAAGCTGTTTTTATGAAAACTGATGGTATATTATTTTATTTCATTTGTCAAAATGGCCAGTAGTGTTTGTAGGTGAAATCAGTGCATGCATATGTCCCCATGTAATGTGTATTTGTATCTTAAAGAAAAGCACATTTGAAAAACAAGACAATTTTCCTGAAATGGAAGCATCCTTTTGGTGACCAATTTGGGACTGACCTATAGAAGATGCTTGCTTTAGGGACACAGACTAGATTAAACCATGACTATCAGCTCAAGTGGTCCATTAAGATGAATGAAAGAAAGGTAAATATTTGTTCATACACTAAGCAAAGAAAGCATATGTAGTGAAAAGGAGGGATATGAGCTCATTCTAAATGCTTTCATTGCTGTGTTCTAGAAATCCATTTTTCACTTTCTTCTTTTTTCATTTACACATTCCACCTTGAGTATTTCATGTCTCCCATTGCTTCAATTCTTAGCTAAGAAACAGGCTTACACACAATTATCAATGAAATATGAACCCATTTCAATACATGTAGTAAGAACAAAGGAGTTCAAAGGAGAAAGAGATTATGTCTGGCGGTAGAATCCAAGAAGGGGTAATATGGCTGAGTGCTTGGAAATGGGAAGAATTTCTTCGACCTGGTCATAAATGGGGAAGGTAATACAAATGTGTAAGGGCCACAGCACATGAAAAGTTAAAAAGAAGAAAACACTGACAAAGTTAAAAGAAACCCAGTAAACCCATAGTTTCACTGATGTAAAAAAATACATGTTCTGAAAGAGGAGATGATGCCAGAAAGATAAACTACGGCTGGATTTGGAAGTGTTAAATGTCAAATTAGGAATCTGAGACAATAAAAACATAAACCATGATAATCATAATATCATATTGATATTTTTCTGCCTGTTTTCTGCTTGTTTTTCCCCTTGATTTAATCATACAATTGTTTCTGATATTGTTCTTGCATAAGATGGTGATTATTATATTTTCTGAAAAGTGAAAAAGTAAAAGCCCATCATTAATTCAACCAAAAAAGTGCTGTCACTTTTAATCTCCTTAATTACACAGGTTGAAAGGCATTACGGGAAGATTTGACAACATTTGGAAAAACGACCACTCAGAATTAGAGAAATAAGTCCAAATGATACATGATTTTCAGGGAAATTTCCTAAATCTTTCCAACAGGAATGGACATGGCCCATTCTTCATCCAGGCATGTTGACTATTAACGTCACAATCCATTTGCAATGGAAGTAAACGTTCAGAGCTAGAACAGATTGCTAGTGAAAGCTTAATGACCAGAGGTCTCAGAAAACTTGGCAACCAAATGCTAAGTATGCTTACTGAGTCTGGAGAAGAAAAGCTTTAATTAGTGGTCATCAAAGCACAAAGCAAAGGGTCAGCATACCTACTTAGCCAATGTCTCTTTGAAGTAAAACTTAGTGGGCTGCTGATTCCCCACGAATCCCTGCAAACAGGTGTCCATGCTTCCCATGCTGATTTGCTCTCCTTTTCCCTCTCTGTGTATGAATAGTTTGCCAAGTGGAAGGAGACCTGCCAAGATACTGAGCTTAAATCTGGACACACACTCCTCAAAACTTACATGGCTTAAAGTACCCACTCCAAAAGTATGCTGATCCTAAACCAATCTGACTGTGTTGAAATAGGCCAAAAGTGTTCCTGCCTTTTACTTTTAAATTGTTGCCATTCTTTTGAGATTCAAGAAATTTTATTTCACTAAATGTAACCTCTAGCCCAAGGAGATGTGGCTAGATAAGTTATTCCAGATAGACAACCCATCAGTGGGATGGGAGTAGGAGTACAATTGTCTGTAGGAGAAATGGATTGGTCACATAATATGCTAGCAGGATTGGCTAATTCTCCTTGTTCCAAATCATCATCTCCATCAGCTTGAAATTTCATCATGAGAAATTAATTTACTTGAGTCTTAAAATTTCCCCCTCTTTAGGATACTCCTACTAAAATGCAAATACCTCTGAAAGCACTAGCACCCTAGGTTTTATCAGCAGGTCCCTTCAAGGGATGCAGGCTGGATAACTGGTTTGGAGGAGGGAGATCACAGTAGGAAAGACAAGAGATATTAAAAGGGGTAGAATGACAAAGGCACTATTTTCCTCTGCACCATTTTGTGAGAGAATGGGAGGAAGGCACCACACTGTTTCTAAATTAATCTTCTGCACCTCAGTAATTCAGATTTCTGACATTCCTTGAATTCTAATAACCTGGCCTCGCCTGAAGAGAACCTTATTAAAAGGCACAAGAACGCCACAATGGTGGGAAGAAAATCAGGACATATTTGAAGCACGTTTAGGTTGGAGTCATAATCAGAAACTTTCGTGTAATTTTCTTGGAGCGAAGTTAGGGCTGGGAGTACAGGAAGGCAAGAGATGCCATGTGTGATCACTACATGCTTTAGTTTTACTAAAAACATAGGTTTTAATTTTTCTGGGGTAAATGCCCAGTAGTTCAATCGCTGAGTCCTATGGTAAGTGTAGGTTAATTTTTTAAGAAATAGCCATGATATTTTCCCCAGTGCTGGTAACATTTTACATTCCCATTAGCAACATATGAAAGATCCAGTTTCTCTGCATCCCAGACAGAATTTGGTGCTGTCACTATTTTCTATTTTAGCTGTTCTAACAGATACATAGTAATATTTCCTCATCATGGTTTTAATTCCCATTTCCCTAATGGCTAGTGATGATGAATGTCTTTTCATGTGCTCATTTGCCATCTGTAGCTCCATTTTAGTGAAATATCTCTCCATGTCTTTTGCCCATTTTCTGATTAGATTTTTTTAATGTTGAGTTTTGGGAGTTTTTTATATATTGTAGAGATAAGTTATTTGCCAGATAGGTGGTTTGCAAATATTTTCTCTAGGCCTGTAGCTTGTCTTTTAGCTTTTTAATAGGGTCTTAGAGCAAAAAAAAATATTGTGATGAAGCCCATTTGATTTTTTATTGATACATAATGCATTAGACATTTATATCTAAAAACTCTTCACCAAGCTTTAGATCCCAAATATTTTCTCTATGTTATCTTCTAAAAGTTTTATAATTTTATATTTCACATTTAAATTTAATCCTACTGGGTTTAGGCTTTATTTGATGTTCTTTCCCCAGCTCCTTTAGGTGTAGGGTTAGGTTGTGTATTTGAGACCTTTCTTGTTTCTTGAGAAAGGCCTGTATTGCTATATACTTTCCTCTTAGGACCGCCTTTGCTACACCTCAAAGATTTTGAACAGTTGTGTTTTCATTGGCATTTGTTTCCATGAATTTTTTAATCTTCTTTGATTTCCTGGTTGACCCATTCATTCTTTAGTAGGATGCTCTTTAGCCTCCATGTGTTTGAGTTCTTTCCAATTTTCCTCTTGTGATTGAGTTCTAGTTTCAAAGCATTGTTGTCCGAAAATATGCAGGGAATGATCCCAATCTTTTGGTACAGGTTGAGACCTGATTGGTGACCTAGGATATGATCTATTCTGGAGAATGTTCCATGGGCACTAGAGAAGAATGTGTATTCTGTTGCTTTGGGATGGAATGTTCTGAATATATCTCTGAAGTCCAACTGGTCCAGTGTGTCATTTAAAGTCTTTATTTCCTTGCTGATCTTTTGCTTAGATGATCTGTCCATTTCAGTGAGGGGAGGTGTTAAAGTCCCCTAATATTATTGTATTGTTGTTGATGTGTTTCTTTGATTTTCTTATTAATTGCCTTATATAATTGACTGCTCCCATGTTAGGGGCAGCAGAAAAGAAATAATAAAGATCAGAGCAGAAATCAATGATAGAAACCAAAAGAAGAGTAGAACAGATCAACAAAACCAGGAGCTGGTTCTTTGAAAGAATTAATAAGACTGATAAACCCCTGGCCAGACTTATCAAAAAGAAAAGAAAAATGACCTAAATAAATAAAATCATGAATGAAAGAGGAGAGATCACAATCAACACCAACGAAATACAAACAATTATAAGAAAATATTACGAGCAAGTATATGCCAGCAAATTAGATAATCTGGAAGAAATGGATGCATTCCTAGAGACCTATAAACTACCAAAACTGAACCAGGAAGAAATAGAAAACCTGAACAGACCCATAACCACAAAGGAAATTGAAGCAGTAATCAAAAATCTCCCAACAAACAAGAGCCCAGAGCCAGATGGCTTCCCAGGGGAATTCTACCAAACATTTCAAGAAGAATTAATACCTATTCTTCTGAATCTGTTCCAAAAAATAGAAATGGAAGGAAAACTTCCAAACTCATTTTATGAGGCCAGCATTACCTTGATCCCAAATCAGACAAAGACGCCGTCAAAAAGGAGAATTACAGACCAATATCCCTGATGAACATGGATGCAAAAATTCTCACCAAAATACTAGCCAATAGGATCCAACAGTACGTTAAAAGGATTATTCACCACAACGAAGTAGGATTTATTCCTGGGCTCTAAGGTTGGTTCAACATCCACACATTAATCAATGTGATACACTACATTAATAAAAGAAAAAACAAGAACCATACGATCCTCTCAATAGATGCAGAAAAAGCATTTGACAAAGTACAGCAACCTTTCTTGATTAAAACTCTTCACAGTGTAGGGATAGAGGGTACATACCTCCATATCATAAAAGCCGTCTATGAAAAACCCACAGTGACTATCATCCTCAATGGGGAAAAATTGAAAGCTTTCCCCCTAAGGTCAGGAACATGGCAGGGTTGTCCACTATCACCATTGCTATTCAACATAGTACTAGAAGTCCTAGGCTCAGCAATCAGACAACAAAAATAAATAAAAGTCATCCGAATCGGCAAAGAAGGAGACAATTCTCATTCTTTGCAGATGATATGATACTTTATGTGGAAAACCCAAAACACTCCACCCCAAAACTGCTTGAACTCATACAGGAATTCAGTAAAGTGGCAGGATATAAAATCAATGCACAGATATCAGTGGCCTTCCTATACACCAACAACAAGACAGAAGAAAGAGAAATCAAGGAGTCGATCCCATTTACAATTGCACCCAAACCCGTAAGATACCTAGGAATAAATCTAACCAAAGAGGCAAAGAATCTGTACTCAGAAAACTATAAAATACTCATGAAAGAAACTGAGGAAGACACAAAGAAATGGAAAACGTTCCATGCTCATGGATTGGAAGAACAAATATTGTGAAGATGTCAATGCAATCTAGAGCAATTCTGACTGGTGTGAGGTGGTAGAGCAATCTACACATTTAATGCAATCCCTATCAAAATACCATCAACCTTTTCAAAGAAATGGAACAAATAATCCTAAAATTTGTATGGAACCAGAAAACACCCCAAATAGCCAGAGGAATGTTAAAAAAGAAAAGCAAAGCTGGTGGCATCACAATTGCAGACTTCAAGCTCTATTACAAAGCTGTCATCATCAAGACAGTATGGTACTGGCACAAAAACAGACACATAGATCAATGGAACAGAACAGAGAGCCCAGAAATGGACCCTCAACTCTATGGTCAACTAATCTTCGACAAAGCAGCAAAGAATGTCCGATGGAAAAAAGACAGTCTCTTCAACAAATGGTGTTGGGAAAATTGGACAGCCACATGCAGAAGAATGAAACTGGACCATTTCCTTACACCACACACAAAAGTAGACTCAAAATGGTTGAAAGACCTAAATGTGAGACAGGTGTCCATCAAAATCCTAGAGGAGAACATAGGCAGCAACCCCTTCGACCTCAGCCACAGCAACTTCTTCCTAGAACATCACCAAAGGCAAGGGAAGCAAGGGCAAAAATGAACTATTGGGACTTCATCAAGATAAAAAGCTTTTGCACAGCAAAGGAAACAGTCAACAAAACCAAAAGACAACTGACAGAATGGGAGAAGATATTTGCAAATGACATATCAGATAAAGGGCTAGTATCCAAAATCTATAAAGAACTTACCAGACTCAACACCCAAAGAACAAATAATCCAATCAAGAAATGGGCAGAAGACATGAAGAGACATTTTTCCAAAGAAGACATCCAAATGACCAACAGACACATGAAAAAGTGCTCAACATCAGTTGGCATCAGAGAAATCTAAATCAAAACCTCAATGAGATACCACCTCACACCAGTCAGAATGGCTAAAATTAACAAGTCAGGAAATGACAGATGTTGGTGAGGATGCAGAGAAAGGGGAACCCTCCTACACAGTTGGTGGGAATGCAAGCGTGCAGCCACTCTGGAAAACAGTATGGAGGTTCCTCAAAAAGTTGAAAATAGAGCTACACTATGACCCAGCAATTACACAACTGGGTATTTACCCCAAAGATACAAATGTAGTGATCCGAAGGGGTACATGCATCCCAATATTTATAGCAGCAATGTCCACAATAGCCAAACTATGGAAAGAGCCAAGATGTCCATCAACAGATGAATGGATAAAGAAGATGTGGTATATATATATATATAATGGAATATTATGCAGCCATCAGAAAAAACAAACAAAAAAAACAAAATCTTGCCATTTGCAACGACATGGATAGAACTAGAGGGTGTTATGCTAAGCAAAATAAGTCAATCAGAGAAAGGCATGTATCATATGATCTCACTGATATGAGGAATTCTTAATCTCAGGAAACAAACAGGGTTGCTGGAGTGGTGGGGAGTGGGAGGGATGGGGTGGCTGGGTGATAGACATTGGGGAGGGTATGTGCTATGGTGAACACTGTGAATTGTGTAAGACTGTTGAATCACAGACCTGTACCTCTGAAACAAATAATACATTATATGTTAAAAAAGAAAAAAAGAAGATAGTAGGAAGGGGTAAATGAAGGGGGGCGGAAATCGGAGGAGGAGACGAACCATGAGAGACTATGGACTCTGAGAAACAAACTGAGGGTTTCAGAGGGAAGAGGGGTGGGGTGACTGGTTAGCCTGGTGATGGGTATTAAAGAGGGCACGTTCTGCGTGGAGCACTGGGTGTTATGCACAAACAATGAATCATGGAACACTGCATCAAAAACTAATGATGTAATGTATGTTGATTAACATAACATAATAAAATAAAATTTAAAAATAATTTAATCCTAGTTGAATAAAATTTTGTATGAGGGATGAGGTGTAGGTTTAGGTTCATTTCTTTTTCCCCATCGATATCCAATTACTCCAGTGAAAGCATCCGGCTTTGAGATTTCTATTCTGGGAGGTTTTAAATTATGAATTCAATTTCCTTAATAGTTACAGGATTATTCGGATAATCTACTTCATATTGAATTAGCTGTAGTTTTCAAAGAATTAATCTATTTCATTGAAGTTGTCAAATTTATGTACATGGAATTGTTCACAGTATTCCCTTACCATACTTTTGATGCCTGAAGGATCTGTAGTGATAGCTCCTATTTCATTCCATATTTATGTCTTTTTTTTATCAGTCTTGCTAGAATTTGCCTAATTGATCTTTTCAAAGAACATTTTTTTAATGATATCTGTAGGTTCTCTTCTATTGTTTTTTTTTAAGATTTTATTTATTTATTCATGAGAGACAGAGAGAGAGAGAGAGAGAGAGAGAGGCAGAGGGAGAAGCAGGCTCCCAAGGAGCAGGGAGCCCGATGCAGGACTCGATCCCAGGACCCTGGGATCATGACCTGAGCTGAAGGCAGACACTTAACCATCTGAGCCACCCAGGAGCCCTCAAAGAACATTTTTATTTCTTTGATTTTCTGTTTTGTTTTCTAGTTTTCAACTTAATTGTCTTCTGCTTTTGTATTTATTATTTCCTTCTTTTGGATTTATTTTGTTCTCCTTTTCCCCTGGTATCTTGAAGTGGGAGCCTAGATTATTGATTTAAGTCTTCCTATTATCTAATGTAAGCATTTAGTGGTGTAAATTTTTCTCTCAGCCTGGCTTTAGCTGTGTCCTACAAATTGTAATATGTTTTATTTTGATTTTAATTCACTTCAATGTATTTTTTAAATTTCCTTTGAGACTTCCTCTTTGATCCATAAATTATTTTTAAGTGTGCTATTTGGTTTACAAGTATTTTTAGATTTACCTGTTACTTTCTGTTATTGTTTCTTATTTTGAGTCCATTGTGGTCATAGAACATGCTTCATATGATTTAAATTATTTTAAATTTGTTGAAATATTTTTATGGTCCAGGATATGGCCCAGGGGCTAGGTTGGGGTACATCCTTACCTCTTAGCAAAGACAGAAGTCTAAGATCTCCACTTGACCTTTACTAGCAGTGATAGGCTGGAGGGAGTATTTTCTATGTGTTTGGATGAAATAAAGTGGTTATTGTCTATAGAATGTCAATTATTTTCTCTTTCTAGGCCATCCCTTTTCTGGTTCTTTGGCTAAAAAGAACAGGTTTCTATTAGGAGTTTGTTTTTTGATTGTTTGTTTTTTGTCTGTGTTCATTGGCATTTCTGAGTTGCTAGCTTCTCTAGTATCTAGTATCTCGATATATGAAGGAAAAAGAAAGCCAAGGAAACTCACCACCATGTTGTTTCCTGGTTCCTAAGGTCCCTCACTTGTCAGCCTTCTCCTGAACTTTTAGTCTTCATGTCTATGTTTTATATATAATGGCCAGAATTTTCAGCTGTATTTAGTGGGAGGAATAAGAAAAACTATGTCTACTCCATCTTTATAAAAGTAGATGTGTAATTGTTCTTTTTTAATGTATGAATAAATATTTTTAAAGTTTGTCTAAATTTCTAATATGGTAAGCATCAATAAATATAACTAAATAAATAAAAATTTTGAGGTCCTCAAAAAATTTTCAAGTAGAAAGAGATCCTGACCCCCCAAAATTAGGGAACCATTATTATAAATATGTTTTTTAAGATTGCTACTGAAAAATGTCCAGTATTTAAAAAATATATAACTCATTGGGGTACATGAAGGGACTACTCTCCATGGAGATACAGAAGAAAAAGCCAGATCTAATATTTCCCTTCACAACACACTGAGAACAATCTGTGATATATAGGGTAACTGTATGTCCTGCTTGTCCTGGGGAAGCCTATGTTTACACTTGTTTTCCAGGCATAATTATCAATAATAGTTCCTTGCATTCTCAGAAGTATCCTGTTTTACATGATAATTTATATTGTCACCCAGATTATACAGATCAAGACTGTGCCACCATTTCTCTTTACATTCTGTCTTGGAAAAAACTTCTTAAACCTCAAATTTTCAAATACTTTAGAATAAAAAGTATAAATATAATACTTGATTCTTAAATCACATGTTGATGCTACCACTTCTGCCTGGCAAGCTGACTCTTGCAATATCTTTTTGCCTCATTATCACTGCCAAGACAGGACAGTAATCACTCCCCCCACCCCCACCCATCCACCCCACCTGGAGTCTCTCTCTGTGTCTTGACTGCGTGAAGATATCTCTTCTACAATTTTAAGCTTGCCATAAAGCTTGAGCTAAACATGTCCCCTTAGGTTTACATCTAGGACCAGTCCCAGAAAGCATAATATCTTGAAGAACTTCTCAGATCCCTGGCATTCTTTTAGCCATATTTCCTCACTGCTACTGCCAGCTCATCTTCTCCATTATGGGAATCAAGAAAAAAAAAATCTCATCCATGATAGAAATACTAGAAAAAGTTCCAGTTTTGGATGGCTAACCCTAATGACAGAGCCAATTCATTCTTTATCCACCGATTTCAAAAACACACCTACTATGTGCTCTCCTCTTGAATTATATAATTACAGAGAATGGCATATAAAACAAACTAAAAAGTATTCATCTCCTTCAAAATATTCTTTCAAAAACAGTTTTTAGGGCGCCTGGGTGGCTCAGTTGGTTAAGCGACTGCCTTCGGCTCAGGTCATGATCCTGGAGTCCCAGGATCGAGTCCCGCATCAGGCTCCCTGCTCGGCGGGGAGTCTGCTTCTCCCTCTGACCCTCTTCCCTCTCATTCTCTCTATCTCTCATTCTCCCTCTCGCAAATAAATAAATAAAATCTTTAAAAAAAAAAAACAGTTTTTAGAAGAAGAAACCAGACATGTACTTTTCCATCTCAACATATCCTATAAAATCTTCTATACACTAATTTTACTATGAACAAACTATATTTTTAAAGAACAAAACAAAAATCTCATATACATAACACTAAGAATTTGTATGGCAACCACTTCGAGGAGTTATGTGAGAGGGAAAGATTTTCCTATGAAAATATGAATTTGAAAATGGTCTCATTATTGCATAGACTCTTTATCAAACACCTAGACTTTGAGTTTATTGAATTGATTCCTAGACAGTCTCATAAATACAGGATTTCCCTCTCAGTGAATTTGAACTCTAAAGAGAAAGCGGGAATCTAATTTTCAGAATTTAACAAAGGAATGATGTCACTAAGTTTATCTTTATCTGTTTTGAAAGAGAAATCTCTCAGAGACCTAAAATTAGCACAAGCCCTGAAAACAAGTGAATTTCAAATGGTGCTAAGTCTCCCACCCCATAGCCCATGTACAACAGGCCAGTGTTAGGCAGCGCTCTGCTACAAGTCAGGCTGGAGCAACATGGAGGAGGAGGAGACATTCTTACCAATAGAGAATATTGCCACAAGAACAGGGTCTGAGTGGCCATACTGATCATATTATCAAAAATATCACTGATATTAGAAATTTGCCAATTAGGGCAAAATAGTAAAATTAAAGAAGTTGTTCTCTGTCATAGGGTTAACTTAGTTTTCCTCTTTATTAACCACCTTTTTCTTCCTCTGGATGCCTATAATTTGCTTTATTTCCAGGGAACTTGTTTACAGTTGTCACTCAACTCCTAGAAGTTACTGAGATTAATATGTGGCAAAGAAGCCAACCTTCATCCCTCTACAGCCCAAGTCTGACATCACAGCATACTTCTCCACAGAGCCCAGACTTAGCCTCAGAGTCCTGCACAACACTGTATTCAAGATATTCTCTATCAGTTGCTCTGGGTTAACACAGGAGCCCTATTTTCCATCACTGCCCTAACATATGAGTTTAACCACATAAAAACGTTCACACTTCTAGACTGTGTCTCCTTAACTACTCATAGTCATCTGCTCCATTACTAGCTCACTTCCTTTCCCTCTCTCTTTCTCTTTCGTCCTCTTCTTCCACCTCCTCCTTCCCTCATTCTCTGTCTTATCTCAAGATATTTCTCCTTCATTAAAGTCTATCAGTCTCTCCTGACCAACTTCAAAACCTACCACCCCCACAGAGGCTTCCCAGATATTCCAATCAAAGAAATGCAGGAGCCTGGATTTATTATCCACCAGAGCACAAGTTTGCAAAAATTTGCCTTTCAATATTATATTCAAACATGTACATTCTCATAAGCCAAATGGCGATAATAGCATGTGACAAGGTGGATAAGTACACATAAATGTAGGAATAATATCAGTGTAACACATACTATTAACAACAAATGAAACACTCTGTACAAATACAGTGAAATCTCTGAATCATTTGACTGCTTACCTGTACAGTTCCAGAGCAGGAGAAATGGTAGATTATGAAAGTAACCTACACAAAAGTAGTAAAAATGACAGAACCTAAAGAAAATGGAGCAAAGGTAGCACTTATAATATGAACCAAAACATAAAATACTTACAAAAATATTAAGAAAATATACAGAGCCACCTGGGTGGCTCAGTCAGTTGAGCATTCAGCTCTTGATTTCAGCTCAGGTCATGATTTCAGGGTCCTGGAATTGAGCCCCCACCAGGCTCCACAATGGGTGTGGAGCCTACTTAAGGTTCTCTCTCTCTTTCTCTTTCTCTTTCTCCATAAAACATAAAGAGGGAGGGAGGGAGGGAGGGAAGGAAGGAAGGAAAGAAGGAAGGAAGGAAGGAAGTGAGCGAGAAAGAAAGAAAGAAAGAAAGAAAGAAAGAAAGAAAGAAAAAGAAAGAAAGAAA